>NC_041385.1:96598306-96605413 GCF_002162155.2 Triticum dicoccoides | reverse complement strand
AAACTTAGGCGAGTGCTTGGACTGCAGCTAAGCCCCCGAGTGAAAGGATTGCTCACCACTCGGTAGGATTTTGATAAACTTAGGCGAGTGCTTGGACTGCAGCTAAGCCTCCGAGTGGAAGGCTGGCTTACCACTCGGTAGGATTTTTATAACTTAGGCGAAACGGATTCGCAGCTAAGCCTCCGAGTGAGAGGATTGCTCACCACTCGGTATGATTTTTATAACTTAGGCGAAACGGATTCGCAGCTAAGCCTCCGAGTGAGAGTCTGGCTCACCACTCGACAGGATTTTTCCAAACTTAGGCGAAACGGATTCGCAGCTAAGCCACCCACTGAGGGGGAGTTTTTATGTGGACAAAAAGAAAAAGTGCTGACACAATTATTTCTAAACCCATGAATTACAGAAGCTATTTATTGCAACTCATCCGAGTGATACAACTTAAGTGTAAAACGGGCGGAGTAGCTCCGCGTTCCAAGCTCGGGGCTCGTCGATATTATGCTCGACGTTGTAAAGACGGTATGCCCCGTTGTGGAGAACCTTGGTGACGATGAAAGGGCCTTCCCAAGAAGGAGCAAGCTTATGTGGTTTGTGTTGATCCACTCGGAGCACCAGATCCCCTTCCTGGAAGGCCCGACCTCTCACATTTCGAGCGTGGAAACGGCGCAGATCTTGTTGGTAGATGGTCGACCGGATCAGAGCCATCTCCCTTTCTTCCTCTAAAAGGTCGACTGCGTCCTGCCGCGCTTGTTCAGCTTCTGCTTCGTTGTAGGTTTCGACTCGAGGAGCATTGTGGAGAAGATCACTTGGCAAGACTGCTTCGGCTCCATAGACCAAGAAGAATGGAGTTCTTCCGGTCAACCGATTGGGCGTGGTCCGCAGTCCCCAGAGCACAGATGGAAGTTCATCGACCCAAGCTCCAGCCGCGTGTTTGAGATCACGCATCAGTCGCGGTTTCAGCCCCTTGAGAATCAGTCCATTAGCTCGCTCTGCTTGTCCATTCGACTGCGGATGAGCGACCGACGCGTAGTCGACCCGCGTGCCTTGGGAGTTGCAGAAGGTTCTGAATTCCTCTAAGTCAAAGTTCGACCCATTATCCGTGATGATGCTGTGCGGGACTCCATATCTGAATACCAGTTCCCTGATGAAGCTAACAGCAGTACCGGTGTCGAGGCTCTTGATCGGTTTAGCTTCGATCCACTTGGTGAACTTGTCGACTGCCACCAGTACATGCGTGAAGCCACTTCGTCCTGTTCTCAAAGGACCGATCATGTCCAGCCCCCAAACTGCAAAAGGCCAGACGAGTGGGATGGTCTTCAAAGCTGACGCAGGCTTGTGCGACATATTCGAGTAGAACTGACATCCTTCGCACTTATCTACTATCTCCTTTGCCATCTCATTCGCCTTGGGCCAGTAAAATCCGGCTCGGTACGCTTTGGCCACGATGGTCCGAGAGGACGCATGATGACCACAGGTTCCTGAGTGAATATCGTTGAGGATGAGTCGACCTTCTTCTGGCGTAATGCACTTCTGTCCGACTCCAGTCGCGCTCTCTCTGTATAATTGTCCTTTGATGACGGTAAAGGCCTTAGATCGACGGACGATCTGTCGAGCCTCTTCCTCGTCCTCCGGAAGTTCTTTCCTCAAGATATATGCAACATATGGAATCGTCCAGTCGGGAATGACTACCAAAACCTCCATGATCAAGTCGACCACTGCTGGGACTTCAACTTCAGTCGGATCTGTGGCACTCTTGGGCTGCGGAGTTTCTTCGGTAAAAGGATCTTCTTTGACTGATGGAGTATGTATATGCTCCAAGAACACACCACTCGGAATGGCTTCTCTCTTGGAACCTATCTTTGCTAGATCATCAGCTGCTTGATTCTTCAGTCGGGGTATATGATGGAGCTCCAACCCCTCGAACTTTTTCTCCAGCTTCCTTACTGCACTGCAGTATCCAGTCATGGCTGGGCTTCTTACGTCCCACTCTTTCATCACTTGGTTGACCACTAAATCTGAGTCGCCATAAACCATTAGGCGACGGACGCCGAGTGAAATGGCCATGCGCAACCCATATAGGAGGGCCTCATATTCTGCCTCATTGTTGGAGGAATCAAAGTGAATCTGGAGCACATATCTAAGCTTATCTCCTCTGGGGGAAACCAGGACAACCCCAGCACCGGAACCATTCAACATCTTAGAGCCATCGAAAAACATGGTCCAATGCTCCGAGTGAACTTCAGTCGGCTGTTGCTGTTCAACCCACTCGGCTAGGAAATCTGCTATTGCCTGGGACTTAATGGCTTTCTTTGCCTCAAACTTGATATCAAGGGGAAGAAGTTCAATCGCCCATTTGGCCACTCGACCAGTTGCATCTCTGTTGTGCAAAATCTCTGATAGTGGAGCGTCGCTGACGACTGTGATTGAATGGTCAGAGAAATAATGAGCAACCTTCTTCGTGGTCACGTATATTCCATACACAAGCTTCTGATAATGAGGATATCTCTGCTTGGATGGAGTCAAGACTTCAGACAAATAATACACTGGACGCTGAACTTTGAGAGCTTTTCCTTCTTCTTCCCGCTCGACCGTTAGCACAGTACTGACGACTTGTCCTGTGGCTGCGATGTAGAGCAACAGAGGCTCTTTGCTGATTGGAGCAGCAAGCACCGGCTGGGTGGAGAGCAGAGCTTTTAGCTCGGCAAACGCTGCATCAGCTTCTGGAGTCCACTCGAACTTGTCAGCCTTCTTCATCAGTCGGTAAAGAGGCAATGCCTTTTCACCGAGTCGCGAGATGAATCGACTTAATGCGGCCAAGCATCCAGTAAGCTTCTGGACATCGTGCACTCGCACAGGGCGTTTCATTCGGAGAATAGTGCCAATCTTTTCTGGGTTGGCGTCGATTCCCCGTTCGGAAACGAGAAAACCGAGTAACTTGCCACCAGGAACTCCAAATGTGCACTTTGACGGATTGAGCTTGATATCATACCTTCTGAGGTTGGCAAACGTTTCGGCAAGGTCAGCGAGCAGGTCGGAACCTTTTCGTGACTTGACAACAATATCATCCATATAAGCTTCCACATTCCGATTGATTTGAGTGAGCAGACACTTCTGAATCATTCGCATAAACGTGGCTCCGGCATTCTTGAGGCCGAACGGCATGGTGATATAGCAGAAGCACCCGAATGGAGTGATGAAAGCTGTTTTTACTTCATCGGGTCCATACAGACGGATCTGGTGGTACCCGGAGTAAGCATCTAAAAAAGACAGCCTCTCGCATCCCGCGGTCGAGTCAACAATTTGATCTATGCGAGGGAGAGGAAAGTGATCTTTCGGGCAGGCCCGGTTTATGTGCTTGAAATCAATGCACATTCGGAGCGACTTGTCCTTCTTAGGAACCATGACGACGTTAGCGAGCCACTCGGAGTGGAATATCTCTCGGATAAATCCTGCCGCCAACAGTCGAGCCACTTCTTCACCGATGGCCTTTCTCTTCTGGACGGCGGACCGCCGAAGATGTTCTTTTACTGGCTTTGCAGACTTGTCGACTCTTAGGCGATGCTCAGCCAGTCCCCTGGGAACACCTGGCATGTCAGCGGGCTTCCATGCAAAAATGTCCCAGTTCTCACGGAGGAACTGGATGAGCGCTTCTTCCTATTTCGGGTCGAGTGTTGTGGAGATGCGGGTCGGAGCTGCTTCGGGGTCGGTCGGGTGGATGTGAACTGGCTTCGTCTCACCGGACGACTGGAATGCAGATTCTGTGGCGGGCTTCTTGGATCGCAACAAGTCACTCGGATCTGCGTTTTGCTTGTACTCTTCGAACTCGACCGCTGTCACTTGGGAATCGGCAATTTTGGAGCCCTTCTGAAAGCACTCCTCTGCCTTTTTCCTATCTCCGGTGACAGTGATCACACCTTTGGGACCGGGCATCTTCAATTTGAGGTACACGTAACATGGTCGAGCCATGAACCGTGCATAGGCTGGCCTCCCCAAAATGGCATGATATGCACTTTGAAAATCCACGACCTCAAATGTCAACTTTTCTTTGCGGAAATGCTTTGAATCGCCAAATACTACGTCCAAAGCTATCTGGCTGAGAGACTCAGCCTTCTTCCCTGGTATAACTCCATGGAAGCTCATGTTACTCGTGCTCAATCGGGACATCGGAATGCCCATACCTTTCAGCGTGTCTGCATATAACAGATTCAGCCCACTTCCACCGTCCATCAGCACCTTTGTCAGTCGAGTGCCTTCGACAACTGGATCGACCACCAACGCTTGCCTCCCAGGGGTGGCAATATGAGTCGGGTGATCAGATTGGTCGAATGTGATGGGTGTTTGAGACCACTTCAGATAATTTGCCTTCGCTGGAGCAACCATGTTAACCTCTCGGTTAATTACTTTCAGTCGACTTCTGCTTTCCACATCTACGAAGATCATCAGAGTGGAGTTGATATGCGGGTATCCTCCCTCACTGTCCTCTTTGTCTTCGGCTTTGTCCGACTCCTTCTCCTTGTCCTTAGACTGTTTTCCCTGAAACTGCTGGATCAGGAGTCGACATTGGCGAGTGGTGTGCTTTGGGTAAATGATATTGCCCTCTTCATCTTTCTTCGTGTGAATATGACACGGCATATCCATCACGTCGTTCCCTTCTTTATCCTTCACCTTCTTGGGGTTCCAGGATCCTTTTGGTTTCCCCTTAGACTTTCCTTGAGTCACGGCCAGAGCCTCTCCAGGAGCTGCCGGTTCAGCCTTCCGCTTCTGTTTCCGACTGGAATTCCCTTTTTCCGACTGACTCGGCTTGTGCTTGCCGCTTCGGAGTCGGTCTTCTTCTTCGCCGTTGGCGTACTTGGTAGCAATCTCCATCATACGACTCAAGGTCATGTCACCGGTTCGACCAAATTTCAAGCTGAGTTCTCTGTTCTTGACGCCATCTTTGAAGGCGCACACTGCCTGATGATCAGAGACATTTTCCACTGTGTGATGCAAAGTGATCCACCTCTGAATATACTCTCTGAGAGTCTCATTGGTTTTCTGCACGCAGACTTGCAACTCTGTCAATCCCGCTGGTCGCTTGCAAGTCCCTTCGAACGTTCTGACGAACACTCGGGACAGATCTTCCCAAGTGTAGATACTGCTAGGAGGTAATTGGGTCAACCATGCCCTGGCAGAACCTTCCAACATGAGGGGCAAATGCTTCATGGCCACCTCGTCGTTCCCGCCACCGATCTGAACTGCCACTCGGTAGTCTTCAAGCCAAGTTTCAGGCTTAGACTCACCAGTGAACTTGCTGACTCCTGTCGCCAACCTGAAATTGGGGGGAATAACAGCGGCTCTGATAGCTCTGCTGAAACATTCAGGGCCAGAAACATGTACTCGACTGCTCATGGGCACTTCTCTGTCGAGTGCACCACGATGGGCTCTGTTCCGGTCGACCAACCCTTGCACGATAATGGATCGCGCGTCGAAGCCTGGCTCCCTGGGGTCAACTGGAACTCTACGCCCTGTACTGTACTGACGCCTATCATCTAGCTGCCGAAAAGCGTAAGACCCACCCCTCGGAGGGGAATAAGGCACTCGACGCCTATCATCTCGGTCGAGCCTGTCGCCATATTGATCTCGCCGATGCTCATACCCTTCGCGCCGCGGAGGCGATCTGGGGCTGTGAGCCGACTGTACCGTATTCACAGTGACAGATCGACTGTGAATCCTGTTGTGCGACTGAGACACGGCTGAATTCTGATCTCCTGCTGCCCGGAGCAGATCTCTGATCTGCAGCAAACCTCTGCCAGCTTCTGACTGCGAAGGCTGAATGGACTCTGCTATACGGGTCGCTGCTGCTAAATTCTGAATCGGGGTTCGATATACCTGAGTCGGCGGGAAGAGTTGACGTCGACTGGTGTCGGGAACTCGTTGCCGCGCGCGCTCGTCGAGTGCTCGCTGAAGGTTCTCCAGTCGAGTGCGCTCGGCCAAATTGGCCAGGCGCGCCTCCTCCAAGGCGCGAGCCTCGGGGGTTTCTCCTGCGATAGGAATACGCAGGGGATCCTCGTTCCTGCGGCGAAGCTCTTCTCTTTGCAGAGAGTCGAGTGGCTCGGGCTGGTACTCTTCGTAACCTCGAGCAGGGTCGCCGCCGTCGCCTGCTCCACCACCGCGGGCGAAGCCGGGAGGGCTATGAGGCCCGTTGACCATCAGGATTTCCGCCGCTGGATCACTGCTTCCGCATTCGGATGCAGTCTCTCCGGAACCAGTCGACTGATCGAACAAGCCGTAGAGAGATTCGTTGGGCTCGATTGCCGCAACTTGCGTAGTGGTCGACTGGCGAGCCACCGCGTGACTCACCCATCGCTGAAGCCTCGACCGACCTGAGCGCTTGCGCTGGCGGGAGACCGGGAGGGTGGAAGGAACCGACCGATACTGGGTCGACGGTTGCCGCAACAGAACGCCGCGGACACATGCGCGGAAATGCGTCGCACCGCGGACGGGGAGCGCATCAACGTCGAGCGGAGCCTCTTGGAGCCACGCGGAGTCGTCGGCGATGAAGGTGAGAGTGCCGAGACGGATCTCTTGACCCTCGATCAAAACTCCAGCAGACACCATGATGAAAATACTCGGAAGAATCGCAACTTCTCCACAAAATCGCTAAAACACCTGCCCCATGGTGGGCGCCAACTGTCGTGGTTCTAAGCCTGACAGTAGAGTGGGGGGTAGGTATTGAGAGGCAAGGTCCTAGCTATGGAGAGGTTGTAAGCACAAAGGATGTACGAGTTCAGGCCCTTCTCGGAAGAAGTAACAGCCCTACGTCTCGGAGCCCGGAGGCGGTCGAGTGGATTATGAATGTATGGATTACAAGGTGCCGAACCCTTCTGCCTGTGGAGGGGGGTGGCTTATATAGAGTGCGCCAGGACCCCAGCCAGCCCACGTAGGAGAAGGTTTAAGGTGAGTTAAGTCTGGGGCGTTACTGGTAACGCCCCACATAAAGTGCCTTTACTATCATAAAGTCTACTTAATTACAGGCCGTTGCGGTGCAGAGTGCCTCTTGACCTCCTGGTGGTCGAGTGCGTCTTCGTGGTCGAGTCCTTCAGGCCAGTCGAGTGTGTCCTCGTTGGTCGA
>NC_041385.1:96596172-96597220 GCF_002162155.2 Triticum dicoccoides | reverse complement strand
TCCTCTGCCGTGCCTGCCCCCACCGTCCTCATCTGGGAGGAGGTGTCCAGGGTGCTGCGGGACCTAGCCCAGGCGGTCCAGGAGATCCACCTGTTCTTGGTCGGGTCCTACGGGCCGCACCCGGTTGCACCGCCCATCGTCGCCCCCACGCCGCCGTGGTTGCCGTGGCAGCCGCCGTACCAGGCGGCCTTCGCCGCGCTCGCCAGGCCGCTACAACAGCCGCTGCAGTCGCCATCCATCGCCACCACTGCCCAGCCCTGGCTGCAGTGGCAGCCGCCGCTCCTGGCGGCCTCCGCCGCGCCCGGCGCTCCGCCGCAGCAGCCGCAGCCGCTGCCCGGCGCGACAGCGCAGCAGCCGCTGCAGCAGCCACCGCCGGTCAGCTCCACCGCCCAGTATGGGATGCCCTATGACGGGAGTGCGACGACCTCGTTCCCATCAGCGACGCCGCCATCCCAGGGCGTCCACATCCAACAGATCAAGTCCCCGCCGTCGCTGTCACCGCTTCCATCTTGGATCGCTACCCGCCACGTATCAGTGGCGGTGAGGCTGCAGGCTGCTGCGCGCGGCCTCCTAGCGCATCAGCGTGTGCGGGAGATGCGTGGTCTGCAGCTGCCGCTCCTCCAAGTTTCCCTTCACTGTGCAAAGGACCTCAATCTCGTCCGCTGCGTCGGGGATCTTGGGCATGCAGTTTCCCCCACGGGCGGCTGGCATGCTGTTTTCCCCGCGGGCAGCAACCTCAAAGTCTGCGACATCGGCGGTTGGGGGGGCGCACCCCTCCTCGTCATTCTCCATTGCAAGCCCTCCACTCTTCCATGTGCGGTGCAGACCAACAACCATACACATGCACTCCTTTTGTCCAGGTGGTGTCCATGGGATCCAGGTGGCTGTACACGTGCACGTCCAAAATAAAGCGTCCTAGTCTATTTCAGATTGAGAATAATAAAACAAGCTGAGATGTAAAAGGCTTGTTTTTAGGTGTTAGGTTTGTGTTGCGTCGAGTCATGGTTATAAGTTGGTTAGGCTGCAGCTCGAGGACAAGCTGCATGTC
>NC_041385.1:96595072-96595320 GCF_002162155.2 Triticum dicoccoides | reverse complement strand
GCGAGCTCTGAAAAATTGACTGACCCAATTTTTAAATTTAGTCTACTGTGATTTAACTAGTGTGGAATATAAAAGGGGAAAACCATAAAAATTGGGAGTATAGTGTTGAGTGTGCCATGGCAGATCTGAAGGTGCAAACCGAACAAAGGCAACTTCACAACCAAGACAAGAAATCAAAGTAAAGCAGTGGCGATCTATTTTCTTGCTGCGATAAATAAGTTGAGCAGATACGAAAGAGTACCGCCTCT
>NC_041385.1:96588296-96594766 GCF_002162155.2 Triticum dicoccoides | reverse complement strand
CGGGGATGAAGAGAGAGGACGGGATGCAAGGATCCCGGTCCGAAGCCGTGGATGAGAGAGGTCGATCTCTTGTAATGGACGGCGGTGTCGGGGTATCAGCTCCGACATGGTGGAGGAGGTCGGCGGTGGATGGGGTGGCGGACGGCGGCGAATTGAGGAGGGTGGGGTGGAGAAGGTGTTTTGGCGCCCACGGAGTACGAATGGGGAAAAAGGAGGTAGAGAGGAAGGGGAGAACCATGTATTCAGGGTGCGCTTGTCTCAAATGCGAGGAAATTTACAAACTTAGCCCCCGTTTCAAATTTCTACTACATCACAGCAATATTAGTCGGTTGGGGATAGGACGGTAATCTTGCATACAACGAATATTTGCCCATGAGAGTTTGTTTTTGGTGCCCACCGTGTATGAATATGAATCGGGGAGGGAGTCGATTTCGGCTGAGGACACACTGTGTTTTGGCGCCCACCATGTATGAATCCGGGTGAGAGGCGCTTATGTCACGTTTGGGTGAAATTACAAACCTACCCCTACCGAAACCTATAGAAATCCAGCAGATAGGCTTTGCATGTGTCGGGTGGTAGGTGCGACATATGCCAACGGATGGCTTATCATTGTGGGAGCCAATAAGACATTGCCGGTGCCTGGAAACGAGATGAGGCAAAGACATGCACGCCGGCGAATCTTACCCAGGTTCGGGGCTCTCCGTGGAGATAACACCCTTAATCCTGCTCTGCGGGGTCTCCGCATGATCACTACATCAACAAGTGGCTACAAGAGGCTCCTTGAGCTGTTTGGCGAGAGGAGGAAGAAAGGGCAAGGCTAGCTCTCTTCTCCTCTCAAAGTTGTGTCTAAAACTATCAAAGTCGAACCCTTTGCATGGGTGCCCTAGGGGGTTTATATAGGCCTACCCCCAGGGGTACAATGGTAATCCGGCTGGGCGCGAGCCCAGCCGTCAGTGTCTACATTCGCCGGCTTCTCCGCCGACTGATGGGGCCCGCTGACTGGTGGGTCCCGCCGACCGCCGGCCTCTTGGTCGACAGGTAGGTCCCACAGCTTGGGGATCTTGTCGGGGGGCTGGTTACTGTTGCCTCACTCTTGATGGCGAGGGCTTTGTCGAGGTAAGCATGGCTATAGTGCCGCCGCCTGGTGGGCTCTCACTGTAGCCTTACCTCGTCTTGTCTCCTTAATGGAGCGCATACTTTGAGGGAGGGAGCGAGCTGGCTGGTGAGAGCCAGCTACGTCCTAGGCCGACTAGGGGAAGCGTGGCCGCCTTCGGGTAACTTTGTGACCGAAGGGGCCCGCCGCCTGCGGGCCATACTGACAGCCTGTCGTGGGTGACGTCATGGTCAGCATGGCAACAGTGCCGAGCCGGACGGGTCATGGCTGTCCCGTACGGTGTACTGTAGCCATGCGTATTCCAGGATTCGGGGGTGGCATGCTTCACTGTTGCCATGCCCCGTCCCATCTCCGTTATGTGGGTGCAGACTTTGAGGGCACGATCTTGGCCGCCTGTCGGGGGCCGGCTTCTTGGAGTCGATCATGTCGTGGCTAGCTTCTTGGAGTCGGCCCTCTCGCGGCTTTATTTATGGGGATTCTAGGGCAGGGCCGCCTTCCGGTAGTCGGCTTGTGGGGTAGCCGGCCGGGGGAAGGCGGCCCGGTGTCTTGGGTGCTTGAAGGCTTGATCGTCCTATTATTTTTTGAAGAGCCAGGGGAGCCGGCTAGGCTACCCGTGGTCATTTACTCCGACAGTAGTCCCCGAAGCTGGTTGTTCTTCGTGGCTGAGAGGGGAACGAGAAGCTCAATCAGCTTCCTATCCCGAAGAGCCAGCAGGTAGGAGCCGGCTTCACTTATGCATGCCGTCTCGGCGAAGTTTCTTCGAAATCTGAAGGTGGGAACCAGCTAGCGCGGTAGCCAGGCTGCGGGCTCACCGCCCGCCGCCTGCGCGCCATGTGGCACCCTTCGACTGGAAGGGCCTGCCAGCCCATGCGCGTGACGGGACGCCGCTGCAGACTGGGGCCCGCCACTTCCACGCCTCGGCCCGAGCACGGATCTTTTGTGGCCCAGGAGACGACGGCGGAGTCGGCAGAGACGCAGGCCGACGCAGCGGCCAAGGCTCAGGCGGAGGCTGCGGCCGTAGAGAGGGTGGCGGAGGCCCTGCGTAGCCAGCCTCCACAACTCGTCATCCCCCTCCGCACCATGGCCCCCGATATCCCGGTGCCCCCGCCAGAGGAAGCCGGCCGCGACCAGCCGGTGATGGAGAGGGAGGGGGCGACACAGTCGTCCCGGAGGGAGAGGCGGTACCACCACCATCGGCCGGGACGGGCCAAGGCGTCCAGCCTGAGGCGGCGCCCGAGCAGCTGGCTGGAGGCGAGCCGACTGTGAGGGCGGATCTTGTGGTCTTGTCGCCGACTCGTCGGCGCGCAGGGAAGGCGATTTCAGAGCCGGACCCGCAGAGGGCCGCGGGCTCCAGCTCATTGTCCCATGACCTGGAGACGGCCAGCGTCAGCTCGCCAGGGTGGACGCCGGGCGGAGGGACGACCGTGCTGAATGTGGCAGCGCAGGACATCCGGACCCGGCTTCAGTCCCAGGCCGCCATGCTAAAGCAGTACACCCAAGAGTTTCTTGCAACGCGGTCGGCCATTCGGGTGAGTCTTCGCTCTTGATTTCTTCCGTGGGGGCACGTCAGCGCACCCACTGGGTGTAGTCCCCGAGTTCGGAGTCGGCTGCTGAGCAGGCGACTTGGAACTTCTTAGAACTTTGATTAATGACTTGTTCTTATTCGCACCTTCGTCCTGTTTGCAGGACTATCACAACCTCCATGCTGCTACCTTCAACTCCCAGGCCCGGGAGATGAATCAGAAGGCCGCCGATCTGACGGAGAGCCGGAGTAAGTGTTTCATTTTTATCTCATGTGGGGCGCGTCAGCGCACCCATTGGGTGTAGTCCCCGAGATTCGGGCCGACTGCTGAGCAGTCGGGTCGAATCTTTCCTGATGACTTCTTCCTTATTTTCTTCTTCTTCATGTCTGCAGGGGCCAACGCCGACTTGAGGGAGCAGCTAGGCGGGGCCCAGACCACCCTTCGCGCCAAGGAGGCCGAGTGCAACGCCTTGGCTCAGGAACGTGATCGCTTGGCCAAGAAGCTGGCCGACCAGGAAGAGAGCCACAAGGCGGCCCCGAAGACGGCGCTGGACAGCGAGGCCGCCCTCAAAGCCGAGTATGAGACCGAGGCGGCGAGCTGGGCCGAGGCGAGGCAGGCGCTGAGCGAGGGTTACGGCCGGATTGAAGACTTGATTGACGGTAGGCCGCCTTCTTCTTCGCTCCTTTGCTCGCCCCTTTCACCTGGTCTGTCTTCTGATTTGTTTTACTTCTTTCTTCTTTGTGCAGAATACTTCCCCGGTTACTCCGTCGCCGCCAACCAAGCCATCGAAGCTCACCGTGACGCCCGGTGGCAGGCTGGGGTTGAGATCGCACCGGACGCCAACCAGTCGCATGAGGAGCAGCTTCTGGCGATCCAAGCCCGCCTCCAGCCGGCCTACCGCATGCTCCGCCGTCTTCAGCATGCCGGGGCGCAGGTGCTGGCCGCCCTCTGGCCTGGCGAGGTGATTCCCCGCACCCTCATCCGGACTGCCGACTGGCTGGAGGTAGCAGTCGGCCGCTTCGAGGCCTGGAAGGCTTCTGCAGCTGGTCCGGCGCTCGACGGGCGCTAGAGTTCGTCCAGGCTTGGTATCTTGGGCTGAGTTTGGACTAGCTGCACACCTGGCGGCAGGAGGCTGACGAGGAGCTGGAGGCGGTGCGGCCGGCTATCATCCAGCGCGCCTCGGCGATTGCCGACTTCACCGACACCAGCGCCTTTGCTCCTGAGGTAAACGAAGACGGTGTCGCTTAGCCGGAGGAGTGGTTCGGGCTGAACCCGGCAGACGGTGAAGACTTGGCGGAGGAGATAGACTCCAGCGACGAGGGCGAAGGGGAAGAGGAGGAGGATAGCGAAGACATTGTGCCGGATGGTGGAGCAACCAGCCAGCCTCAGCGTGATCGTGATTCTAGCAACGAGGCGCGCAGCAGGTGACGATCAGGCCGAGACTCGCCAGCCAGCCACTCCTCCAGCCAACACTGCCGTCTCCACCAACCTGCGCAGCTCCCCTGTTGCTCCCTTGGCCTGACTCGCCGTCCTTGCTTTCCTGCCCGTTACTCTTTGAACAATTTTTATTAATTTTGTGCAGTTCCACCCACTGGTGGTGTATTCAACCTTTGTTGAATGCTGGCCTTTCGAAGGTATTTTGTGTAAATATGATTATGCACGTGCTTGTCTTCCATTCATACTTGCTTTTCATCTTTTGGCTGTTTTCCTTTGCCGCCCTCCCTTGGTCGCCGCCTTCCCAGCCGGACAGCTGCACTGCAGTCTGTGGCCGGGTAAGGGCTTGGCTGTCTGGGAGGACAAGTACTTGAGCTTTCTTAGATTGTAGCAAAGTAAAAAGGGAAGCCGACTGCTCTGACAGCCGGTTGGCAGGGGGGGGGAGCTGGCTTGTGTTATGTAAGTTCGTTAGTCCTTAGCCGTTTTTCGTGTGGGCATCCTTTCCTGCCTTTGGCTCTTGCCAGTCGGAGAGTCGATTCTTCGAGCTGCGACTTTCAACAAGAGAGGGCTTGGGTGCCGGCACACTACTTATCTGACTGTAGGTAGAACTTAAATATAACCCAAGGCGGCAAGTCCCCGGGCCGACTGATCGAACCCGGTGCTGGACAAGAAAACGAATGTAATAACATAACCATGGGCATGATACTCATCATTCATAGATCAAAGAGGGTAGTCCCCGAGTACTCCTCGGGGGGCCCGTTGTCTCGTACTTAATACAAAAGGTAGTGTGGTACATACTGCATTTTAACTGTAAAATCTTCGGAGGAGATTGGCGTTCCATGGTTGTTCCGACTCTTTGCCGGAATCATCCCTCTTGCGCGCCTTCGGCTTCTGCGCGTCGATCAGGTAGTAGGAGTCGTTGCCTAAAGCCCAGCTGACGACGAATGTGCCTTCCCAAGGGGCCGAGAGCTTGTGCTGGCCGGCTGTTTGCTGGATCAGCCGGAGCACAAGATCACCCTCTTGGAAGGATCTTGGCTTGACCTTCCGGCTGTGGTAACAGCGTAGACCCTGCTGGTAGATGGCGGACTGGCTGAGGGCTAACAGCCGGCCTCTTCCAGCAGGTCGACGCCATCTTCTCGCACTTCCTTGGCCTCCGCCTCCGTGTACATGGTGACCCGAGGTGAGTCGAACTCAATGTCAGTTGGGATGACAACCTCGGCACCACACTACTAGGAAAAGGGCTATAGAGAGGACTGATTCTAATGGCGCACCAGGTAGAGAGTGCGCCACTACTATATACTAATGGCGCACTGTTTGCAGGTGCGCCATTAGTGTGGAAGACACTAATGGCGCACCAGTCTCACGGTGCGCCACTACTATTGATTTTTCCCCATTTTTCCATACAAACTAATGGCGCATGATGACAAAGTGCGCCATTACTAGTTAGAACTAGTAATGGCGCACGGCCAAGACAGTGCGCCATTAGTATATATATTTTTTACTTTTTTGCAAACCTACTAATGGCGCACCGTACCAGAGTGCGCCATTAGTAGTTTAAACTACTAATGACGCACTTTTCCACAGTGCGCCATTAGTATACATATGTTTTTTTACTTTTCTGCAAAAAGTACTAATGGTGCACCACCTGCAGGTGCGCCATTAGTAACCAGGGTTACTAATGGCGCATTATGTGCTGGTGCGCCATTAGTAACCTGGGACCAACAAGATATTTTGGACAGCCCACCTACCCACTCACTTTCCCCACTTCATTCTCTCCACCTCCTCCTCCAAGCTTGTCTCGGCTGCCTCCTCCTCCTCACCTCATTTCCACCATAGATTCATCAAAATTAAGTGGTGAAATTACCTTTTTGGATAGGTAAGTAAGGGGAAAGCTATCTTCATGATGTAGATCTACTTTTTTTCTCCCTAGCTCACTCCAACAACGTGCACATGCACTTTTTGTGGCCTAGCTAGATCTATGTATGTTTGTGGTGTTGCATGTGTTTATGGTGTTGCATATATGTTTGTGTTTGAAGGTACCGGTATTTGAAATGCGATAGTTGCCAATATTTTGCCGGATGTTTTGATTCATTTCTGTTTCGGCGAGAATTTTGGCACTATGCATTCTTTTTGGTCCTATTTTTAGGGAAGGTCATGCCAAATTTTTTCTCGGTTCTAAAATATCGTTTTGCTCTACCCCGCAGGCGACCATTGTCCGCACGATGACTGAAGACATCGTGAATAGGTTTTTGAGCTCCGCGAAGGCCGAGATGCTTCAAAAGAACGAGACGGAGATAAGATGTCCATGTCAAAGATGCAAGCAGAAGAGCCTTATTGCGGACCCGGATACCGGGCAGGTGCGGGACCACCTGCTCTTGCGTGTTTTCATGGATGGCTAT
>NC_041385.1:96562355-96565190 GCF_002162155.2 Triticum dicoccoides | reverse complement strand
GCGAGCTCTGAAAAATTGACTGACCCAATTTTTAAATTTAGTCTACTGTGATTTAACTAGTGTGGAATATAAAAGGGGAAAACCATAAAAATTGGGAGTATAGTGTTGAGTGTGCCATGGCAGATCTGAAGGTGCAAACCGAACAAAGGCAACTTCACAACCAAGACAAGAAATCAAAGTAAAGCAGTGGCGATCTATTTTCTTGCTGCGATAAATAAGTTGAGCAGATACGAAAGAGTACCGCCTCTGGTGCGGCGCCGTGTACGCATCTGCTGAGAATTTGATGGTGCTGCAGTAGCGATGGCTGTCGGCAGCGTGGAAGTAGATCTAGGAGGGTAGACGGTGGTGGCGGGGCATGGTGGACGAGACGGTCGTAGGAGCGGCGCCGGCAAGGTGGACGACGACGGGGATGAAGAGAGAGGACGGGATGCAAGGATCCCGGTCCGAAGCCGTGGATGAGAGAGGTCGATCTCTTGTAATGGACGGCGGTGTCGGGGTATCAGCTCCGACATGGTGGAGGAGGTCGGCGGTGGATGGGGTGGCGGACGGCGGCGAATTGAGGAGGGTGGGGTGGAGAAGGTGTTTTGGCGCCCACGGAGTACGAATGGGGAAAAAGGAGGTAGAGAGGAAGGGGAGAACCATGTATTCAGGGTGCGCTTGTCTCAAATGCGAGGAAATTTACAAACTTAGCCCCCGTTTCAAATTTCTACTACATCACAGCAATATTAGTCGGTTGGGGATAGGACGGTAATCTTGCATACAACGAATATTTGCCCATGAGAGTTTGTTTTTGGTGCCCACCGTGTATGAATATGAATCGGGGAGGGAGTCGATTTCGGCTGAGGACACACTGTGTTTTGGCGCCCACCATGTATGAATCCGGGTGAGAGGCGCTTATGTCACGTTTGGGTGAAATTACAAACCTACCCCTACCGAAACCTATAGAAATCCAGCAGATAGGCTTTGCATGTGTCGGGTGGTAGGTGCGACATATGCCAACGGATGGCTTATCATTGTGGGAGCCAATAAGACATCGCCGGTGCCTGGAAACGAGATGAGGCGAAGACATGCACGCCGGCGAATCTTACCCAGGTTCGGGGCTCTCCGTGGAGATAACACCCTTAATCCTGCTCTGCGGGGTCTCCGCATGATCACTACATCAACAAGTGGCTACAAGAGGCTCCTTGAGCTGTTTGGCGAGAGGAGGAAGAAAGGGCAAGGCTAGCTCTCTTCTCCTCTCAAAGTTGTGTCTAAAACTATCAAAGTCGAACCCTTTGCATGGGTGCCCTAGGGGGTTTATATAGGCCTACCCCCAGGGGTACAATGGTAATCCGGCTGGGCGCGAGCCCAGCCGTCAGTGTCTACATTCGCCGGCTTCTCCGCCGACTGATGGGGCCCGCTGACTGGTGGGTCCCGCCGACCGCCGACCTCTTGGTCGACAGGTAGGTCCCACAGCTTGGGGATCTTGTCGGGGGGCTGGTTACTGTTGCCTCACTCTTGATGGCGAGGGCTTTGTCGAGGTAAGCATGGCTATAGTGCCGCCACCTGGTGGGCTCTCACTGTAGCCTTACCTCGTCTTGTCTCCTTAATGGAGCGCATACTTTGAGGGAGGGAGCGAGCTGGCTGGTGAGAGCCAGCTACGTCCTAGGCCGACTAGGGGAAGCGTGGCCGCCTTCGGGTAACTTTGTGACCGAAGGGGCCCGTCGCCTGCGGGCCATACTGACAGCCTGTCGTGGGTGACGTCATGGTCAGCATGGCAACAGTGCCGAGCCGGACGGGTCATGGCTGTCCCGTACGGTGTACTGTAGCCATGCGTATTCCAGGATTCGGGGGTGGCATGCTTCACTGTTGCCATGCCCCGTCCCATCTCCGTTATGTGGGTGCAGACTTTGAGGGCACGATCTTGGCCGCCTGTCGGGGGCCGGCTTCTTGGAGTCGATCATGTCGTGGCTAGCTTCTTGGAGTCGGCCCTCTCGCGGCTTTATTTATGGGGATTCTAGGGCCGGGCCGCCTTCCGGTAGTCGGCTTGTGGGGTAGCCGGCCGGGGGAAGGCGGCCCGGTGTCTTGGGTGCTTGAAGGCTTGATCGTCCTATTATTTTTTGAAGAGCCAGGGGAGCCGGCTAGGCTACCCGTGGTCATTTACTCCGACAGTAGTCCCCGAAGCTGGTTGTTCTTCGTGGCTGAGAGGGGAACGAGAAGCTCAATCAGCTTCCTATCTCGAAGAGCCAGCAGGTAGGAGCCGGCTTCACTTATGCATGCCGTCTCGGCGAAGTTTCTTCGAAATCTGAAGGTGGGAACCAGCTAGCGCGGTAGCCAGGCTGCGGGCTCACCGCCCGCCGCCTGCGCGCCATGTGGCACCCTTCGACTGGAAGGGCCTGCCAGCCCATGCGCGTGACGGGACGCCGCTGCAGACTGGGGCCCGCCACTTCCACGCCTCGGCCCGAGCACGGATCTTTTGTGGCCCAGGAGACGACGGCGGAGTCGGCAGAGACGCAGGCCGACGCAGCGGCCAAGGCTCAGGCGGAGGCTGCGGCCGTAGAGAGGGTGGCGGAGGCCCTGCGTAGCCAGCCTCCACAACTCGTCATCCCCCTCCGCACCATGGCCCCCGATATCCCGGTGCCCCCGCCAGAGGAAGCCGGCCGCGACCAGCCGGTGATGGAGAGGGAGGGGGCGACACAGTCGTCCCGGAGGGAGAGGCGGTACCACCACCATCGGCCGGGACGGGCCAAGGCGTCCAGCCTGAGGCGGCGCCCGAGCAGCTGGCTGGAGGCGAGCCGACTGTGAGGGCGGATCTTGTGGTCTTGTCGCCGACTCGTCGGCGCGCAGGGAAGGCGA
>NC_041385.1:96560436-96562044 GCF_002162155.2 Triticum dicoccoides | reverse complement strand
TTCAGAGCCGGACCCGCAGAGGGCCGCGGGCTCCAGCTCATTGTCCCATGACCTGGAGACGGCCAGCGTCAGCTCGCCAGGGTGGACGCCGGGCGGAGGGACGACCGTGCTGAATGTGGCAGCGCAGGACATCCGGACCCGGCTTCAGTCCCAGGCCGCCATGCTAAAGCAGTACACCCAAGAGTTTCTTGCAACGCGGTCGGCCATTCGGGTGAGTCTTCGCTCTTGATTTCTTCCGTGGGGGCACGTCAGCGCACCCACTGGGTGTAGTCCCCGAGTTCGGAGTCGGCTGCTGAGCAGGCGACTTGGAACTTCTTAGAACTTTGATTAATGACTTGTTCTTATTCGCACCTTCGTCCTGTTTGCAGGACTATCACAACCTCCATGCTGCTACCTTCAACTCCCAGGCCCGGGAGATGAATCAGAAGGCCGCCGATCTGACGGAGAGCCGGAGTAAGTGTTTCATTTTTATCTCATGTGGGGCGCGTCAGCGCACCCATTGGGTGTAGTCCCCGAGATTCGGGCCGACTGCTGAGCAGTCGGGTCGAATCTTTCCTGATGACTTCTTCCTTATTTTCTTCTTCTTCATGTCTGCAGGGGCCAACGCCGACTTGAGGGAGCAGCTAGGCGGGGCCCAGACCACCCTTCGCGCCAAGGAGGCCGAGTGCAACGCCTTGGCTCAGGAACGTGATCGCTTGGCCAAGAAGCTGGCCGACCAGGAAGAGAGCCACAAGGCGGCCCCGAAGACGGCGCTGGACAGCGAGGCCGCCCTCAAAGCCGAGTATGAGACCGAGGCGGCGAGCTGGGCCGAGGCGAGGCAGGCGCTGAGCGAGGGTTACGGCCGGATTGAAGACTTGATTGACGGTAGGCCGCCTTCTTCTTCGCTCCTTTGCTCGCCCCTTTCACCTGGTCTGTCTTCTGATTTGTTTTACTTCTTTCTTCTTTGTGCAGAATACTTCCCCGGTTACTCCGTCGCCGCCAACCAAGCCATCGAAGCTCACCGTGACGCCCGGTGGCAGGCTGGGGTTGAGATCGCACCGGACGCCAACCAGTCGCATGAGGAGCAGCTTCTGGCGATCCAAGCCCGCCTCCAGCCGGCCTACCGCATGCTCCGCCGTCTTCAGCATGCCGGGGCGCAGGTGCTGGCCGCCCTCTGGCCTGGCGAGGTGATTCCCCGCACCCTCATCCGGACTGCCGACTGGCTGGAGGTAGCAGTCGGCCGCTTCGAGGCCTGGAAGGCTTCTGCAGCTGGTCCGGCGCTCGACGGGCGCTAGAGTTCGTCCAGGCTTGGTATCTTGGGCTGAGTTTGGACTAGCTGCACACCTGGCGGCAGGAGGCTGACGAGGAGCTGGAGGCGGTGCGGCCGGCTATCATCCAGCGCGCCTCGGCGATTGCCGACTTCACCGACACCAGCGCCTTTGCTCCTGAGGTAAACGAAGACGGTGTCGCTTAGCCGGAGGAGTGGTTCGGGCTGAACCCGGCAGACGGTGAAGACTTGGCGGAGGAGATAGACTCCAGCGACGAGGGCGAAGGGGAAGAGGAGGAGGATAGCGAAGACATTGTGCCGGATGGTGGAGCAACCAGCCAGCCTCAGCGTGATCGTGATTC
>NC_041385.1:96547211-96559629 GCF_002162155.2 Triticum dicoccoides | reverse complement strand
AGCAACGAGGCGCGCAGCAGGTGACGATCAGGCCGAGACTCGCCAGCCAGCCACTCCTCCAGCCAACACTGCCGTCTCCACCAACCTGCGCAGCTCCCCTGTTGCTCCCTTGGCCTGACTCGCCGTCCTTGCTTTCCTGCCCGTTACTCTTTGAACAATTTTTATTAATTTTGTGCAGTTCCACCCACTGGTGGTGTATTCAACCTTTGTTGAATGCTGGCCTTTCGAAGGTATTTTGTGTAAATATGATTATGCACGTGCTTGTCTTCCATTCATACTTGCTTTTCATCTTTTGGCTGTTTTCCTTTGCCGCCCTCCCTTGGTCGCCGCCTTCCCAGCCGGACAGCTGCACTGCAGTCTGTGGCCGGGTAAGGGCTTGGCTGTCTGGGAGGA
Source organism: Triticum dicoccoides (assembly GCF_002162155.2). NCBI lineage: Eukaryota > Viridiplantae > Streptophyta > Magnoliopsida > Poales > Poaceae > Triticum > Triticum dicoccoides. The sequence continues at coordinate 96,559,236 of NC_041385.1, read as the reverse complement.
CAAGTACTTGAGCTTTCTTAGATTGTAGCAAAGTAAAAAGGGAAGCCGACTGCTCTGACAGCCGGTTGGCAGGGGGGGGGGGAGCTGGCTTGTGTTATGTAAGTTCGTTAGTCCTTAGCCGTTTTTCGTGTGGGCATCCTTTCCTGCCTTTGGCTCTTGCCAGTCGGAGAGTCGATTCTTCGAGCTGCGACTTTCAACAAGAGAGGGCTTGGGTGCCGGCACACTACTTATCTGACTGTAGGTAGAACTTAAATATAACCCAAGGCGGCAAGTCCCCGGGCCGACTGATCGAACCCGGTGCCGGACAAGAAAACGAATGTAATAACATAACCATGGGCATGATACTCATCATTCATAGATCAAAGAGGGTAGTCCCCGAGTACTCCTCGGGGGGCCCGTTGTCTCGTACTTAATACAAAAGGTAGTGTGGTACATACTGCATTTTAACTGTAAAATCTTCGGAGGAGATTGGCGTTCCATGGTTGTTCCGACTCTTTGCCGGAATCATCCCTCTTGCGCGCCTTCGGCTTCTGCGCGTCGATCAGGTAGTAGGAGTCGTTGCCTAAAGCCCAGCTGATGACGAATGTGCCTTCCCAAGGGGCCGAGAGCTTGTGCTGGCCGGCTGTTTGCTGGATCAGCCGGAGCACAAGATCACCCTCTTGGAAGGATCTTGGCTTGACCTTCCGGCTGTGGTAACAGCGTAGACCCTGCTGGTAGATGGCGGACTGGCTGAGGGCTAACAGCCGGCCTCTTCCAGCAGGTCGACGCCATCTTCTCGCACTTCCTTGGCCTCCGCCTCCGTGTACATGGTGACCCGAGGTGAGTCGAACTCAATGTCAGTTGGGATGACAGCCTCGGCACCACACTACTAGGAAAAGGGCTATAGAGAGGACTGATTCTAATGGCGCACCAGGTAGAGAGTGCGCCACTACTATATACTAATGGCGCACTGTTTGCAGGTGCGCCATTAGTGTGGAAGACACTAATGGCGCACCAGTCTCACGGTGCGCCACTACTATTGATTTTTTCCCCATTTTTCCATACAAACTAATGGCGCATGATGACAAAGTGCGCCATTACTAGTTAGAACTAGTAATGGCGCACGGCCAAGACAGTGCGCCATTAGTATATATATTTTTTACTTTTTTGCAAACCTACTAATGGCGCACCGTACCAGAGTGCACCATTAGTAGTTTAAACTACTAATGACGCACTTTTCCACAGTGCGCCATTAGTATACATATGTTTTTTTACTTTTCTGCAAAAAGTACTAATGGTGCACCACCTGCAGGTGCGCCATTAGTAACCAGGGTTACTAATGGCGCATTATGTGCTGGTGCGCCATTAGTAACCTGGGACCAACAAGATATTTTGGACAGCCCACCTACCCACTCACTTTCCCCACTTCATTCTCTCCACCTCCTCCTCCAAGCTTGTCTCGGCTGCCTCCTCCTCCTCACCTCATTTCCACCATAGATTCATCAAAATTAAGTGGTGAAATTACCTTTTTGGATAGGTAAGTAAGGGGAAAGCTATCTTCATGATGTAGATCTACTTTTTTTCTCCCTAGCTCACTCCAACAACGTGCACATGCACTTTTTGTGGCCTAGCTAGATCTATGTATGTTTGTGGTGTTGCATGTGTTTATGGTGTTGCATATATGTTTGTGTTTGAAGGTACCGGTATTTGAAATGCGATAGTTGCCAATATTTTGCCGGATGTTTTGATTCATTTCTGTTTCGGCGAGAATTTTGGCACTATGCATTCTTTTTGGTCCTATTTTTAGGGAAGGTCATGCCAAATTTTTTCTCGGTTCTAAAATATCGTTTTGCTCTACCCCGCAGGCGACCATTGTCCGCACGATGACTGAAGACATCGTGAATAGGTTTTTGAGCTCCGCGAAGGCCGAGATGCTTCAAAAGAACGAGACGGAGATAAGATGTCCATGTCAAAGATGCAAGCAGAAGAGCCTTATTGCGGACCCGGATACCGGGCAGGTGCGGGACCACCTGCTCTTGCGTGTTTTCATGGATGGCTATTGGTGGCAGGGTGATGAAGATGACTATGAAGTCGTCGTGGGGGCCTGGCAAGAAATGAGGAAGGGCAACAAGACAAGTACCACCGCGGCGAGGGCGGGCGAGAAGACGAAGAATCTCCAGGACATGATCACGACGGTTGACGGTGTCCTGGACTAGGGGGTACTCACCACGTCGTCTCCTGATCAGGTGGATTGGGCCGAGGATCCCCATGGCCGTATACTCATGGGCCAGTCCGAACAGTTGCCGCATACAAGGAAGATTCCACAAGACTTGGCGATCAAGACAAGGACTCCTCCCCCACCGGCGTATCCGGCTAGGACTCTTGTTATCCTAGGCCTCTGGTGCATTATATAAACCGAGGCCAGGCTAGTCGATAGAGATATACAACACAACCATTACAACAATCATACCATAGGCTAGCTTCTAGGGTTTAGCCTCTCTGATCTCGTGGTAGATCAACTCTTGTACTACCCATATCATCAATATCAATCAAGCAGGACGTAGGGTTTTACCTCCATCAAGCGGGCCCGAACCTGGGTAAAACATCGTGTCCCTTGTCTCCTGTTACCATTGATCCTAAGACGCACTGCTTGGGACCCCCTACCCGAAATCCACCGGTTTTGACACCGACATTGGTGCTTTCATTGAGAGTTCCGTTGTGTGATCGACGAAAGGATCAATGGCTCGACCGCAGGTCAACTGCGACTTTGGCATCTTCGTCACCAGCTCGACTGGTCACCTTGGTTCGACCAAGAATTGCGCCCCGTGTTCGGATCACCATGTTCGGACGAGGGCCTTCATCAAACATCAACTCCGATCTCTATCAAGATCACGGAGGAATCATCCATGGAGCTCGAGGCTCAACGTCAACATTGCCCTTAAGCGATCGTGCTGTTTTTCTGGACAGCGAACTTGTATCTGCTGCCACCACCTCATCGAGTATCGCTTTGACGATCACTTTGGTGGAATTGTGCGGAATTGAGTATACAACAACCCTGGAAAATTTCATCGAGTTCCGATGGAGGAATCTCTCGCAATCCACGATATACCGGAGCCCTGTCAAATCTGGACGGGAATTTGGATGTGTTTAGGGCGTGGTGTCCTGCTTCTAGCTCGGACGTCCTTTGGAAGATCCAACCGTTGATCGGCTGCGAAATTCCTGTATCTACCACCTCTCAAAATTTCAGCTCAATCCGACCGTCCAAACTCCGGGAAACTTTTGATTAGTGCATCACTTTTCGGATCTGTTTTCTGCGCGAGAACTAATCCGACCCGAATTCATCTTCTTTATGAACGGGATCTCGGACATCCTTTTTGAAGGAAGTTTTCATACGGGGTGTTGTGTTTTATTCTCAAACACATGCCAGTAGTATTAAAAGTATTCTTGCAATACGAACTTCATCGTCGCGCCGGTGTCAAACCAGCCCGACAACATCACTCCATGGCGGCCGACCTGCGTTAGACACGTCGTCGCTTTGTTGACCCGAGCTCAATTTCTTCGGATCATCATCTCAGCCAGCCGAACAATAGTTCGACATCGCGAAGGATAAATCGTCACCAACATCGCCGCCCCACGGATTACATGGAGCGGGCACACCTGCATCGACCACGTCACGGCCTGCATCGCTGGACCGGGGGCTTCATCATCTCTTCATCAACCTACTCTGGAGACTTCAGCGTCACTGGCCGACCAGCTCCGTCACGTTAGCTGGACCGAGGGCTTTGCCTCGGCGAGCCAACCTTTGCCAGCATCGCCATGCCGTTGCTTTATCGCCCATCAGGCGATAGGTGTGCGGATCGAGTCCCAATTTTGGGAATCACCTTTCTTCGGATTGCTACAACAAATAAGCCAGGTGCTATTAATCCTAGTATTTTTTGCTTGTTAGGGTTCATTTTTCCCAATGAATTATTACTCTGGTTTGTCCGTCATATGTACGCAGGTCTATCAAATGGTGGCCGCATTAACGATGGTCGCATGGTGGTTCGGTCAGTTTCCGTACATAGTCCGGCGAACGCCGCATCCGGAACTCGAACCGACCTGTGAATTCAGGCATTCCCATGCCTTTACCGCATCACGCCGCCGCCCTGCATCAGCATTGACTTCGGCACCAGGCCATATTTCTTTTATTACTCACTTTGCATAAATTATTTGTTATGCAAAGAATTTTTTTATTTTTACTATTATCTCCGGTTTGCACTATTTTTTGTGCACAGGAAAATGATCCAGCCGGACTACATCCTTTGGCGTCACCTCGGCTGGACGGGGGGCTTCGTCAACACTTCATTACCCCATGCCGGGGACTTCAGCATCACCCTGCCGTCCTGCATTGACCGTGCTATGTCACCACTTCGGAGTGCCGAGCTCTTTGCTCCGCCACCTCGGGACCGGCTCTGGGATGGAACCTTGTCCCGCATCAAGCTCGGACCGCGTCATCAATACCGAACACATTAACCAGCTAAGTTGTCTTCATGCTCAAAGTTTTAAATTTTTAACTTGTGTTCGGCTCGGCCAAGCACTATACTTTTTTGGAAAAAAAGTTGCTTGTAAAAATTTCCTTGTCCAAACTTTGTTTGTGACGCGCAAATTCAAATACCCCGTTTACTTGGGGGCTTCCTTCATGAAGCTTTTTCCTCTTGCATATGGTTATACTTGTACGGCTTTGTTCCTTGTTCGTGTATTACGCCACAATATGCACCATATTGACTTAAGCGATTTGCAAGCTGGGTTGCCTGGCTCCTGTGCTTACCCCTACATTCCCGATTGTTCGGCTAGGGAGTAAAGGGAGCACCTCTGCGATTATCACGATCGGGTCAACCGAGCCGGACCTCAGACTGGGTGAAGCCGAAAGCTAGCGCTCTTATTGTTTTCAATCATGGTCGGCACACAACGGAACTCATGAGTACAAAAAATCTATTGCACAAGTCTCATAATAACAATGAGCACCAAAGAAAGGTATCGGTGGGGGTACTATTTTCTTCGAAGATGCTTCTTACTCTTCGCAGTAATATAGCATAAGTTCCCTGAGCGCGCTTTGTCTGTTACAGCCTTATGGCCTGATTGCCTGGTTATTGGAAACACCGTCGGTATTCTCGACAGATGGAGTACGTAACACTTTTCGGTCCTTGACCGAAGAGGGAGAAGCCGACGGTCGGTTAAGACGCGTTTAAAGTTCGGTTGAACATAGATATGATATAAGTACTTCGGTACATGCAATCATTCTTTTACCCAAGTCACTTGGGGACTCTTAAATTTATATGAGCCATTTTATGATAAGTGTTTTTCTTCTTAGTCATTGCAAAGTTATTATTATTATTTATCACTCCTTTTTTCGACACAAGTGTGCGGTCACTAGCCGGGGAGCCTAATTTCTCTCTCAAAGCCGCTAGAGTTTAGTTTGCTAAACTGGCCTAGTAAGAAGTACTCCGCCTTCGGGATAGGAGGTTGAAGCTGTAGGCTGACCCGCTTGAGGTTTTGAGATAGGATGTGTCATGTTAAAGCACGGCAGAAGCACCTTTTTTTTTCTAAAGTCCAATTTTTGGATTGGCACTGAACACTTGATCTAGTTCGGACATTAACCTTTTGAATAAGTTTTTTGGCTTTTCGAGCCGATGGCACTTCTAAACTATTTGTGTGTTTTCAGCACAAGTCTCGCAGTGCAACGCCGGACACCTTTAGAGATTCAGCAAAAACATTCTCGGATATTGCTATATATGCATCAGCCTCGAATTGTGTCTTCGGTCAATAGTTGGGTTGCCCGGCTCCTGCGCTTGCCTCCTATATTCCGCTTTGTTCGGCTAGGTGTGCAAAGGAAGAACCACTGCGATTGTGCTTCCAGCTCACATGGTTAAGCACCTCAGTGGAGAAAGCCGAAAACTGACTGTCACAATAAGCGTAAACTGGTCGGCGATCCGATGACGGCGTCAAACGATGGGCCATTCATAACAATGGCCGAAGTGTTTACGGCTTGACCTCGACTGTCGCCGAACACTACCGGTGGCTATTAACTGGCCTCCCAAACTAAATCCTCGATATTTTGCTCTTACATTGGAGCTGAGGTTTCATGATCATGCTTAGCATGACAACCCAAAGAAAGGAACCGATAGCGGGACTATTTTCTTTGGAAGACATTTCTTCTGTTAAACAATAATATAACATGTCTCTCCACGTACCTCTGTTTATAGAACCGTATGGCCAGATTGCCTTGTTTGTTGTAAATCTTTGCCCCCATAAAGGCTTTATAAAGTAGGACAAACACTCCTCGGCTATTGGCCGAGGAGGTGGAAGCCGATGGTCGGTCAACAAAGTTTTGTACAATGCGGATCTGAGCATTAATGACGTAAAGTACTTGGATACATAGAGTCATTACACATAATTTGTGATTTTACTATGGATATCGATCCTTAATTCGGCCTCCCGTGCCCGCATTAAGGCTCGGGGGCTACTGGGCTTCGGGCTTATTATTTACAAATATTAAAGGGGCACATCGATCCCCTGATCTGGTGTTGCCACCCGACCAGTATCTCAGGGGCTATTGCATTGCTTGTCCAATGCAGAAAATTTTATGTGCAATATAGTTTCCAAGGAGATTTTGATCCTCAGGTTGGTCGGCCGCACCAAACCTGAGTCTCGAGGACTGAGCACGCCGCTTTTAGTGTCCCGAAGTATTCTGCCGAGCTAGGACTTGATCCTCAGGCTGATTTTGCAAATCGACCTGAGTCTCAGCGGCTACTGGGATCAGCGGTCTTATGTCATCCTTCATGTGCATCTCGGGTTTTAGACCGATACCCACCTTGAGGGCTACTGGCTACATATCTCGGCAGAGAATAAATTGCACCAATAAAAAATAATGACAAAATTAGGCCCACATTCGGGGTGGTGCACCACCTCGGAAGCAGTCTGGCATAAAGCTCGGGCGCTAGTGGCTGGCTCCATAGAGGGCATTTCCGGCATTAAGCTCAGCTAAACTCCTTCAAACTTCTTTGAACCAAGGTGATTTACGACACCTCGGATACAGTCCGGCGTTGGAGCTCGGATACATAGTCCGGCGTTGGAGCCCGGATACCGTCTGGCGTTGGAGCCCGGATACCGTCCGGCGTTGGAGCTCGGATACATAGTCCGGCATTAGAGCTGGGAAGCAGTCCGGCATTGGTGCTTGGCTGCAAAAGACACCTCGAATGCAGTCCGACGTTGGAGCTCGGACGCAAGAGGACGTTGCCGCCCGGGAATAACTTCAAACCCGAGGTGTGGCATAAAAATAACAAGGCATTGATTAAGGCCGGAAACTTAAAGGGGCTCCTCGGATACCCGACGTGTAAACTCGTCGAAAGCATTTCGGCGATCCTCAAGATCGAAGATGAGTAGATTTGTTGAACCAGTTTTCAAGACCGACGACCGAAGATGAAGAACAGTTCGGAATAATCGAGGAGCGTCCCCAACTTGAAGACCGGTTCAGGGGGCTACTGACGGTGTCCTGGACTAGCGGGTACTCACCACGTCGTCTCCCGATCAGGTGGATTGGGCCGAGGATCCCCATGGCCGTATACTCATGGGCCAGTCCGGACAGTTGCCGCATACAAGGAAGATTCCACAAGACTTGGCGATCAAGACAAGGACTCCTCCCCCACCGGCGTATCCGGCTAGGACTCTTGTTATCCTAGGCCTCTGGTGCATTATATAAACCGAGGCCAGGCTAGTCGATAGAGATATACAACACAACCATTACAACAATCATACCATAGGCTAGCTTCCAGGGTTTAGCCTCTCTGATCTCGTGGTAGATCAACTCTTGTACTATCCATATCATCAATATCAATCAAGCAGGACGTAGGGTTTTACCTCCATCAAGAGGGCCCAAACCTGGGTAAAACATCGTGTCCCTTGTCTCCTGTTACCATTGATCCTAAGATGCACTACTTGGGACCCCCTACCCGAGATCCGCCGGTTTTGACACCGACAACGGTGATGCTGTACATAGTCATCATGTAGAAGATGTCGTAAATGATGATGGGGAAGATCAAGACGAAGGGCATGATCATGAAGATGAAGATGCCGGAGCAGACGACGATGGAGGCTGGGTGCAGGACCCTCATATTCAAGAGCTGCTTCTCAAGCAGACGGATAACGCAAGAGCTGCCGCCCGAGAGAAAGCCAAGCTGGCTCAACTGGAGATAGACGCGGTTACTCCATTATATGAAGGATGCAGGCCCGAGGATACCCGCCTGAAAGTAACGCTCATGGCTCTGGAGATGAAGGTAAAACACAAATTGACCGACGCATGCTTCGACGAGAACATGTCATTCTGGCACGAACGTCTTCCCAAGGGGAACAAGTGCCCGACCAGTTTCGAGGAGGCGAAGAAAATCATGGCTCCTCTGGATTTATTGCACGTGAAATACCATGTGTGCATGGACAATTGCATCATTTATCGGGACGAGCACGCGGAGTCTACCATATGTCCGGTGTGCGGCGTCACTCGATACAAGAAGAGGAAGAAAGCTCCTTGAAAATCGGTGTGGTACTTTCCGATCACTCCTCGTCTGCAGCAGTATTTCACGGACCCTAAGGTAGAAAAGCTCCTACATTGGCACGCGGATAGGGAGGAGAAGAAGCGGGAAGATGACGAAAATGATCCGGAGATAAATAAAAAAGACAAGATGCTGAGTCACCCTAAGGATGCGAGCCAGTGGCAGGCGTTGAACTTCGAATACCCAGAATTTGGGAAGGATCCAAGGAACATCGTGCTGGGTGCGACCACTGATGGCGTCAATCCGTTTGGCAGCCAGAGAAGCACACATAGCACCTGGCCTGTGTTTGTGTGGATGTACAATCTTCCCCCTGGTTGTGCATGAAGAGGAAGTACATTCACATGAGTATGCTAATTGAAGGGCCAAAACAACCAGGGAACAACATCAATATGTATCTGGGGCTGCTGAAGGAGGAGCTAGACACGCTGTGGAAAATGCCAGCCAATACGTGGGACGCCGCAGAGAAAGAATATTTCCCTATGAGAGCCGCACTGCTCACGACGGTGCACGACTATCTCAGTTACAGATATCTCGCGGGGAAGGTAGTCCACGGATTTTCTGGATGCGTAAGGTGCATGGATGACACAATGTATCGCCAGCTAGATAGAGATCCCGGGTCTTCGAAAACCGTGTTCATGGGACATCGAAGGTGGCTTCGCGATGATGACCCATGGAGGAAACGCAAGGATATGTTCGATGGTGAAACCGAACCTCGAAAACGCCTGTGTACGAGGAGCGGCGAGGAAATAGACGAGCTGTTGAAAAATTGGAAAGACTGCCCACAGCCGGGAAAGAAGCAAAAGGCGCCAGAGCCGAGAAAGAAGCGAAAGGCGCCAGAGCCGCTGCTGAAGGTATGGAAAACGAGGTCTGTTTTCTGGGACTTGCCGTACTGGAAGATCCACCGTGTGCCTCACAGCCTTGATGTCATGCATATCACGAAGAACGTGTGCGAGAGTCTGCTTGGTACTCTGCTCAACATGCCAGAGAGGACCAAAGATGGGCCGAAAGCAAGGGCAAACTTGAAATCAATGGGTATCAGGCAGGAGCTTCACGCTAATGATGATGATGATGATGATGAGGCGAAGAAGGACACAGAAAGTCGTCGCAAAGGCAAAAAGGCCAAGAAGACCGGAAATGACTACCCTCCCGCATGCTTCACTCTAAGTCAGGAGGAGATCGAGCAGTTTTTCACCCGCCTCCTAGGAGTAAAACTTCCTTATGGTTACGCGGGGAAGATAAGCAGATACCTAGACCCAGCGAAGCAGAAGTTCAGCAGGATGAAGTCTCACGACTGTCACGTGCTGATGACGCAGATACTTCCAGTTGCAATCCGTGGGATCATGGACGCGCACGTCCGTGAAACGCTATTTGGCCTATCCAACTTTTTCGACGTCATCTCTCGGAAGTTGATTGGCGTGAGCAACTCAGAAGGCTACATGAAGAGATCGTGGTGATACTATGCGAGCTTGAGATGTACTTCCCGCCCGCATTCTTCGACGTTATGGTGCATCTGCTGGTCCATATCATGGAGGATATCATCCAACTCGGGCCGACGTTCCTGCACAGCATGATGCCGTTCGAAAGGATGAATGGTGTCATCAAAGGATACATTCGGAACATGTCACGTCCAGAGGGAAGTATAGCCAGGGGCTTTCTGACCGAAGAGTGCATCTCCTATTGCACGAATTATCTAGGCATCGAGAACCCCGTTGGTCTGCCCATCAACAGGCACCTCGGCAGGCTCGCTGGATGGGGTCACCATGAGGGTCGCCGCGAATGCATGTCGACTTTGAGGGTCGACTCGCTGACTTTGAAAGAGCAAACCTAGTCGCGCTACAACACATAGACGTGGTCGATCCTTGGGTGGTAGAGCACAAAACCTTTATTGAGAAGACGTACAATGACCGAGGCCAACAGAGGACGGACGGAGATATACTCAAATAGCACAACTCATGTTTAACGCGTTGGTTCAAGCAGAAGCTTCTGTCGTACCCTTTACATGAAGATTCTTCCGCGGAAGAACAACTCATATTCGCCTTGTCACAGGGCGCCGAGCACAACCTGATGACCTATGAGGTGTACGATATCAATGGCTACACATTCTACACCGAGGACAAGGACATGAAGAGCGATGGTTATCAGAACTCTGGGGTAACGATGGAATCCTACACCGGTAAGGACAAGGACAGATACTACGGAAGGATCGAGGAGATATGGGAGCTGAGCTATGCTGGAGAGAAGGTGTCGATGTTCTGTGTCAGATGGGCCAAGAGCGTCCTAAAAGAAGACTGATATTTCACCACCATGGTTATACCCGAAGCCAAATCCAAGACCGCGGGCGCAAACGTCACCGCGGAAAATGAGCCATGGGTACTGGCTTCCCAAGTGGACCAATGCTTCTTCATTACCGACCCGCCAAAGCCCAGTCGTGTTGTTGTGAGGAGAGGCAAAAGGAAGATCATCGGAATGGATGGAGTAGCCAATGAGCAAGACTTCGACAAGTACAGCGACCCGAAGATCGAACATGACGACGACGACGGAGTAGCAGCACACACCACAAGAAGAAGCAGGACCACCCTACCTAAAGGACGTCTGTTCCACAGAAGAACTCCATTTGCGAAAAAGAAGGGCAAGAAGATTGTGAACAGATAGCTAGCTAAGATCGATTGTATTTAAATCGTAGTCTTCATTTCTCGATTGTATTTCATGGGCACTTTTTGATACCATGAATATTTTTAAATTTCATGGGCACTTTTTGAATTCATGAGGACACTTGATCTCGATCCCCCTCCATCTCGATCTCGATTCCCCCTCCATCTCGATCTCGATTCCCCCTCCATCTCGATCTCGATCCCCGCACCCTCCCCCGCTCCACCGCCGCCGCCGATGATATTTTCAAGTAAGAAATTTGAACATAGTTTTTAAAAATTATTACTGTTTTTATAAAAAAATATTACTGCTATGATTTAAACAAGTTTGAACATATTTAAACACAAATAAATATAAAAAACAGCATTTAAAATGCATAAAAAAATATTGGGGAGCCTGGGAATCAAACCCAGGACCTCCTGGTGTGTGTGCTGCGTGCTGACCAGTCAGGCTAGTGGGTGGGTTCTGTTGTAGATAGGGTTAGGTTGTAGATAGGGCTAGTGGGCTAGATTAAAACAAAATTCTAATGGCGCACCGAGCGCTGGTGCGCCATTAGAATAGTCGTACTTATGGCGCACGAGATGGTGGTGCGCCATTAGAAAGCTTCCCCCACACTAAATCCCCAATCTCTCTAATCTCTCCCGCTGCCCCCCATGTTCGCCGTCCCCCCTCACCGTCCCCCTCCCCCCGCCTGCGCCCTCGACGTGCTCGCCGTCCTTCCTCACCGTCCCCCCTCCTCGAGCCGAGCGCCACCTCCCTCACCGTCCCCCCTCCGCCCGCGCCTGCGCCCTCGCTGTCCCCCTCCCCCGCGG
>NC_041385.1:96538567-96546816 GCF_002162155.2 Triticum dicoccoides | reverse complement strand
AGCTAGGGTTCCTAGCCGCCGCCACCGCTGCCGGCCCGCCACCGTGGCGCGCCCAGCCAGCCGAACCCTCTGCTGCCCCGCCTCCACCGCCTCCTCCTCGACACGCCGCCTCCTCGACGCGCCACCTCCTCCTCGACGCGCCGCCTCCTCGACACGCTGCCGCCCGCTGCCTCCTTGACACCGGCGTCCTCCTACGGCAGCCTACCGTTATCCCACAGGTGATTCCTCACCTCTCCCCCTTCCCCTCCTTCCCCCTACGGCAGCCTGCAAGCTTGTAAATTTCAAGCTCCTGGGTATGTTTCTCTTAAGAAATTTATAGAAGATTATATGGGATGTTTTAGCTAGAGTTCATCAAACAGTTGGGTGTTTGGGTCAATGATTTTTCACTCCATGATCTGATTGCAAGGTGAAACATACCGTTAGTTTTGTGTTCGGTTTGGCTGGTATGTAATGATAAAGCTAGGAACCAAATGTCAGCCTTGTTGTGGCTTCAGGTGTGCTCGCAATAAAATGTACCACACCCTCCGATCAAAAATAAGTGTACATGTTGACTCATTTTTTGAATGAATTTGTGGTAACCTGAACTGGGTTCTGTCAGATATAAAAAGCAGACAGTTCTCAAAAAAAGTAGATAACTCTTCCCTTACATTATATAAAAAGCAGATAATTCTCAAAAAAAACCTAGAAGTAAGTCTCCTCATGGTTTTACCGGATCATTGAATTATCCCCGAGAGCGAAAGGGCAAAAAGCTCTCTAGCTGATTGATTATGCATGTTCTGTTATAGCTATTTCAGAAAATTGATGTCATCCTCTATTAGCAATGTTGCAATAAGGCAACATATATATCATTAGTAAGGTTAAAAGGAAGTGATCCATCTGCAACTGGTGTTTATTAGTCTTTTTGAGTGAGTTATCTGCATCTGCTCCTTGTGGTGGTGGTTGTTTAGGTGGGCAGTAAGAAACCATGCTTGATTTGGGGGACTGAACTTATGCTTATGTATGCCATCAGAAGCAGTTCGAAATCATTATTCTCTCTTTTCCTTGCAGGTTTGGGCAACTTCAGTTGGTTGATCTTGAATCCATTGGGCCTTCACTTAGAGCTGGTACTCATCCATGTAACTCTTCACATTTCCATATAGGATGGTTGCCTATCACTTACTAGTGTGCTAGTGCCCCTTAGCCTTGTAGTGTTTAACTAACAAAATTAGGCATTTGCTTCAGGATTGCCTCAGCTCTGTTTTATGCCATTGTGGAGTTCATAATATTATATCCACTTTTTATTAGACAAGTTTATTATAACAGTATGCATGTGCTCTTGAATCTTGATATGTATGTGTTCGGTAGTACCACACTTAACAATAGTTACAGTCCATACTTTATACCCTTTTTTCTCTCTGTACCCAGATTCTCTGACTGCAAGGCGACTTTTTAAGTAATCTTGAATTAATGTATGATATAGGGAACATACCTGAAATTGAAGGATTAGAGAAGAACAAAAATGATCTCATGAATTATTTCTGTTTGCAACAACTAATTTTAAATATTAATATGTAGCAGAACAAGACAGTGAGCAATCCAAGTTGTGAGAGAAAATATCTATTTGCTTTCTTCTTTGACTAATTAATATCATTCAGAGTAGATGATGCAAGCAATCAACATTCAGTTTTGACCATAACAGTACACTTGCTCAGAGTTTAAGCATGTGTAGTGTACAATTATTGATGATTTTTGTCCATGATTAGCAACAGTTTCTTTCACTAATTTTCAGTTAACAGCAATCCATGATTTTTTTCCAGCTAAAACTATTGATGATTTTTTGTTGGGTGACCTATTAGATCTAGAATGGAAGCTCACATAAGTTGAGCTGATTTTTGTCCATATGAAAGCAGAGGACCATATGGTCTGTGGCCTTTTCATCCATATGAAAGTAGAGGCACATTGTGGTGCTAGTTTGCTGGGTTTTGTCTCCGACCATCGTGTCGTGATGAATTTGCAGGTACCCCGAGAGGCCCTTGAGTTTGCCGGAATGTTGATTAACTTCCGTTCCGGCAAATTCGGGTACTCCATATGTCCTATTTTCAGCAAAGGTCATGCTGAAATTTTCCGTGAATTTTAGCATGACTTTGCTAAAAATAGGACATATGGGGTACTTGCAACTAATGCATGGGCCGGGGTATCTTAGTACTTAATTAAGTAGGATCAACTGCCCCTTTATTCTTGCTGCATTAAACCATAGGTGGCTATATAGCCGAGTGATTAGGCCCAACTTAGAATTCTCCTTAGCATCGATAAACCCTAGATGATAAACCCAACATAGGTGGCAATAGAGCCAAGTGATTAGTGCCAAGTGATTAGGCCCAACCTAGGGTGCCTCGGCATCGACAAACCCTAAATGATGAAAGCTTAGGCTTTTAGGGTGCCTCGGTGTCGACAAACCCTAAATGATGAGACCATGATCTTGTTCCTTGACAATAACCAACTTTTTGACCAAACTTTTTTCCTATTTAGAGCGAAACATGGCCCACAACGATGAGGCCGGTGGTTCGGGCGGCAAGCAATTCTGGGAGCTGTCCCAGGAGATGGAGGAACAACCTCACCGCTATGAGGACGCCGCGGAAGACACCGATCCTGATTACACAACCCCTAGTGGCGTCGGGGATGACACCACTGATGGTGCCGCCGAGGATGCCACCACTGATGATGGCGGCGCACACACAGATGGCAGCCAATCGAAGAAGCAAAGGAAGGACCAGCGTCCGAATGTGCTCTGAACCGTCAAGAAGGAATTCACTCAAGTGGACTCCGACGGGAATCCAACGGAGCCCAAACATATAGTCAAGGGGTACTCGGTTCAGCTCGGGTGCATTCTCCGGAGCACCGTCTCGATCAACACCGAGAACCTTAGGCATAAGGACCGAGGGAATTTGCGCAACCTCCTCTTCACGAAGCTGCACGAACGATACAAGTTCCCCGCCGAATTTGAAAACACACGCCTCTCAGGGAATAAAGTGAACAGTGCCGCCCTCACGAAGATGAGCACGTCCCTGTCTACTTGGAGAAGCGCGGTGAAGAAAATGATTGATAAAGGTGATAGTTATGAGAAGATCAAGGCGAAATATCCTTTGATGAGCAAAGATGAGTACAAGGAGTTCAAGATCAAGTGCTCAACCAGTGCAACCTCCGAATCAAGTCAGTGGGGGAAAGAAATGCGGGAGTTGAACTTAGGGGAACACAAAATCGGTCCCGGCGGTTACAGAGTGGCGGAGCCTATATGGGACAAGGAGGACGCGGAGCGTGCCGAGCAAGGCCTACCGCCCCGCTTCGAGAAATCCAGTGGTAACAAGCAGACCAGGAACTATGTCAGGGCCCGATACAAGGAGGACCCGATAACAAAGGAGCTTACCACGGATCCGAGGACCAGGGCGCTTGAGCTTCTTCTGGTAAGGAATACACCCCCTCATAATTAGCTCCATATGGTTGCACTCTAATTAATCCCCAATATTTCTAAATGGTTCACGTTCCTTTCGCAGGAAACTGAAAGCAGTAGCGCGGGGTCGTCTCAGAGCTCCCCTTTCGACACCCCTTTAAATAGGGCGTTGAACATAATGAAAAGCAAGGATAAGCTCAGTAAGCCGACGTCAGCTGGTCGTGTGGCCGGCAAAGGCTTGTCCACAAAATGGGGGTCATACTATACCACTGGTATGCGGAAGGAGAAAAAGGCCAGCTCGGAAAGCCAGACGCGCAAGGTTGAAGCACTCAAGGCACAAGTGGCGCGGATTCCGGAGCTTGTCCAAGAGCAAGTGGAACAACAACTAGGAACGAAGCTCAACGCCATGGTGCCTATGTTGATTCATGGGCTGACGACGTGGATTGCGGGCGGCCAACAGGGGCCTCCCCCGGTTCCCAGCTTCACAGCTAGCAACTCGCACAGCGTGCAGGCGGCACCATTGGTGTCTCCGGCGGAGGCGGTATTCGTGTCTCCGGCGCCGGCACGGGTATTGGAGCTTAATGCACCCGGGTTTACGCAGGCCGGCACCTCACCAGCAAGCACCCCCTTCGTCAGTTGCACGCCCGCCGTTGGCGGTGCCTCGACATTAGCCGAGCTCGACGGCATCACGGTAACTAAGCCTCTCGGCCGATGACTTCATCTCCTTGCCTTTGATTGGGCATCCATGACGCCCTGTACATGTTTTCGCAGGGCACCGCCGATGTTCCTTGCACTCTTCTGCACTTCGTGGGCGCCGAGTTGGTCGATGTCGCCAAGGGTAGAATCGTTCAACCGGGCAACCGCATGTTCCACGGTAATCGGATGCCAACCACATTGTATAGGGTTGAAGTGGTTCGGGTGCTGCCAGGCTGCGACGAGCTGTTACCTCCGGTTCGACCCGCTGGGGCCGACGAAGAAGATGAGATGACCCTCAGCTCTTGCGTAAACTGGCCGCTGCTTTAGCTGAAGAGCCAGATTCGTTTGGGGGCGGGGGACACCACCCCACAGACCAGACCGCCAGTCGTGCCGGCGCCAAGCCATGGCAAGAATGCCGCAATGCTACCGGACCTGCCGGACATCCCTATGTCGGACATCCCTATGGCACAGGATCCGGACAACCCTATGGCACAGGATCCGGATGACGACGACAACGACAAGGACGACGGTACATTTACCAAAGTCGATAAGTCCTTTGCCGAACATGGGTACCCTGACGAGTTCTGCGGGCCTCTTTCTCAAGAACCCAACCAAGACGACCGCAATCTAGCTGGTACGGCGGAGAAATCCAATTGCAATAGGCGTCGTCTGGCGTTCAGTTCTCAGGAGACGCCTCCAGCTCCCGCCTTCACCGAGCCTCAGATAGCTGAGGTGCGAAATATTATCAGCCCCAACACGCTCAAGAAGGCGGTCTGTGAGCAGAACTCGGTCCCATTACAGGAGATCAAGAAGAAGGGACGGAAACGAAAGACTAACAAGGGCGTCGGTGCGAGCCAGCCG
The DNA here is from genome assembly GCF_002162155.2 of Triticum dicoccoides. Taxonomy (NCBI): domain Eukaryota; kingdom Viridiplantae; phylum Streptophyta; class Magnoliopsida; order Poales; family Poaceae; genus Triticum; species Triticum dicoccoides. The sequence continues at coordinate 96,541,832 of NC_041385.1, read as the reverse complement.
GCACCGAGTTCGATCCGTGCTCAGGACGGGCCACCTTCACCTAAGGATATCTCGAGGAGGGTGCATGTGGCGGGTAGGGCGATGCTACCGCCAAATATGCTGAATGCTGCAACCGGTGCTATGCGCAGTCTGCACGACAGTGTTCTTTCTTTGGAGAAGCGGCATCTCAGAGAGAAGGATGTGGCATACCCGGTTTTCGTGGCCAAGGTGCCAGAGGGCAAGGGCTTTGTGGATGGCGACATCGGGGGTACGATCGTCCTGCGGTTTGATGACATCTTTGCTATGTTTAAACTTCATCCGCTGCACTACACCTTCGTTCGGCTGTTTTCGCTGAGTATGGAGATGCGGATCATTAGAGACAAGACCCCGGACATCGTGATAGTCGACACCTTCTACATGCGTGCCAAGCACTTGAGCAGCGTTGGGGGCCGCCAAGTTGCGAGTTCACACCTCGAAGGCGTCATTCTAGCAAACCCAGATAAGGATAACTTCCTTGTGGCTTACATTCCCGAGTAAGTCATCCCTTAACCGCCCCGTAACATATGACTTCTTAGATTTCGATCATTCTTTTTTTTCTAACATTCCGCGTTCTGTGCAGTGACACACATTGCACACTCATCCTCTTAAGCCCGAAATATTCCATGGCCACGTATTTCGACCCGAACCGTAACTCCAAGATAGACTACACAAATGTCAAGAAAGTTCTTGATGATGTTCTCCCCGGCTACGCCAAATCTGGAGGCACCTTCACCAGGACTGTTCGTAAGTACGGCAAGCACATGTTCTCACACAATACGAAGTTCTGCTGCGTCAAGCAGCCGCCTGGCGGTCAGAAGGATGCCTACTACGCCCTCCATCACATGCGGGCGATCGTTAGGGACCATCATCAACTTCTGCTACCAGATAATCTCAAAGATTGGGCCGCGAACTTGTCGGCAATCCAGCACGCGGACCTCAGACAACAATTCTTTCGCATCCAGTCGGACTTTGCGGACATCATCCATCAAGATGTCCTTCATACGTCGGGGCAGTTCTTCCTCAGATATCAATTGTCCAACAATGAGATAGATGGAATGCTACAAATGCAGGGTGACAACGACCGCGATTTCATGACCATCGCGACATACGGCGGCTTCATCCACGCTCCTGTCCGATGAGTTGAGTCGAAAGTAGTGATGTGTAGTTCTGAAACATTGATTGGCTCATGTTGTAATTAAACTTTAATGAATTCATATGTCTCTTTGGTTTGGACAGTCGTTCAACTTAGATGTAATCGATGCTATTTATTAGTAGGACCATGAATCGTGCTATTAATGTCTTGCTTTTCTCTTCCGATCCTTTTGTTGCATACTTACATATTTCTTATGTATTGTCTGTTGTTTGGCTTGTGCATAGAGATTCCATCGTATGTCGTGTACAAGGGTAAGGTTCCCGGAGTCTACGACGACTGGGAGGAGTGTCGGAGACAGGTTCACCGTTTCAGCGGTAACAGTTACAAAGGGTACACCACTAGGGCGGAGGCCGAATCTAGATACGCCCGCTATCTAGCGGGAGAGGGGAGGGAGCATTGGAGGAACCGGATGAAGACCAGTTTGATCGCGATGATGCTCATCGTGATGACCACAACTCTCTTCTATGTGATGGTAGTTTAGATGGTCGATATCCACTTGTAATGTGAAGACAAACTCGCTACTCGCGGTCTCGAGACTTGTAATGTTCTATATTTGTTCGGTCTTTTGAATCCGGAGACTAATATGATGATTTGTATTCAGAGACTAATCTTCTATTGTATTCGATGAATCTGCTGTTGTTGTGTCGTGTTGTCTAAATTCTGTCCAATAATATATTTTGTAACCCGTGAAAATATCAGAAAAGAAAAAAGTCCCTAATATTCATACTAGTGGCGCAGCACACAAGACACTAATGGCGCACTGAGATAATCACACTAATGGCGCATCACCCACTGGTGCGCCATTAGTATGCCAAAGCACATGGGTACATATGGCCCCCTAGGAGGAATTCTAATGGCGCACTGTTGGCAATACTAATGGCGCACTAGGTTGTGCGCCATTAGAACACCAGATACTAATGGCGCACCAGTGGTGCACCATTAGAATTTAATTCTAATGGCGTGATGCTAGTGGCGCACCAGTAGTGCGCCATTAGAAGGCAAAACTGGTGCGCCACTAGCATGCCTTTTCCTAGTAGTGCCATATACAAGGAAGAAAGGGGTGAAGCTGGTTGACTTGTTCGGGGTAGTGCGCAAGCTCCAGAGGATGGCTGGCAGCTCGTCGAGCCAACTGCCGGCCGAACGCTCCAGTGGCACGACCAGTCGGGGCTTGATGCCAGAGAGGATGAGGCCGTTTGCTCGCTCGACTTGGCGGTTTGACTGCGGATGGGCAACAGACGCTAAGTCCAGTTGGATGCCCTGAGTCGCGCAGAAACGTGCCAGTGCTCCTTTGGCAAAATTTGTGCCATTGTCGGTGATGATGCTGTGTGGTATGCCATATCAAGTTGTAATATCTACAATGAATGTCACGGCAGTCGGCCCATTCAGCTTCTTGATCGGCTTTGCTTCGATCCACTTGCTAAATTTGTCCACGGCGACAAGCAGATGTGTCATGCCGCCACACATTGTCTTGAATGGGCCCACCATGTCCAATCCCCAGACGGCAAAGGGCCAAGTGAGGGGAATGGTCTTGAGTGCAGAAGCCGGCAGGTGTTGCTTGGAGCCGAAAACTTGGCACCCTTTGCAGTGTTTGACTAATTCCTTGGCGTCATCCAAAGCAGTCGGCCAGAAGAATCCATGACGGAAAGCTTTGGCGACGAGTGATCTCGAGGCTGCGTGGTGGCCGCATTCGCCTTGGTGGATGTCCTTGAGGATTGCTATGCCCTTCTCTGGCTCGACGCAGCGCTGGAAGACTCCAGTGACACTGCACCTAACGAGCTCTCGGTTCATTATTGTGTATGCTCCGACTCGGCGTTGGACTTGTCTTGCCGAGATCTCGTCAGTCGACAGCTCTCTGTTTACTAGGAAGTTGAGGATGGGCTGGGCCCATGATGGAGCTGTGACTTCTTCTACTATTAAAACGGCTACTGCGACCCGGGCGGGTGGGCTGGGGGGGGAAGAGTTGGAGTCGGCCATCACCTGTTGTGTCGATGCAGTCCCCGGGCCGACTGTAGTAGTCCCCGGGCCGGCTGCAGTAGTCCCCGGGCCGGGTTCTGAAGTCCCCGGGCCGGGTTCTGAAGTCCCCGGGCCGGGTAC
>NC_041385.1:96536070-96537996 GCF_002162155.2 Triticum dicoccoides | reverse complement strand
ACTGCACCTAACGAGCTCTCGGTTCATTATTGTGTATGCTCCGACTCGGCGTTGGACTTGTCTTGCCGAGATCTCGTCAGTCGACAGCTCTCTGTTTACTAGGAAGTTGAGGATGGGCTGGGCCCATGATGGAGCTGTGACTTCTTCTACTATTAAAACGGCTACTGCGACCCGGGCGGGTGGGCTGGGTGGGGAAGAGTTGGAGTCGGCCATCACCTGTTGTGTCGATGCAGTCCCCGGGCCGACTGTAGTAGTCCCCGGGCCGGCTGCAGTAGTCCCCGGGCCGGGTTCTGAAGTCCCCGGGCCGGGTTCTGAAGTCCCCGGGCCGGGTACGACTACAGTAGTCCCCGAGCCGCCTGTCAAAGTCCCTGAGCCGCCTGCTTGGCTCCCCAAGCCGGATCTGACTGTGTTGGGGTCAGGTGGCACGAAGATGGAATCAGACTCTCGAGACGGCTTGACAGATGGCTTGAGGAGGCGTGAGACGCCGGTTGGTATAGCTTGTCGGGTGGAGCCTATTCGTGCCAGGGCATCTGCTTGCTCGTTGTCGGCCCGTGGCACATGGAGGAACTCGCATCCTTCAAAATATCCGCTGAGCTGCCGAACGAGGAAGCGGTAGCTCGCCATGTTTGCGTCCTTGGCATCCCAGTCGCCAGATGATTGCTGGATTACCAAGTCCGAGTCCCCATAGCACAGGATCCGGCGGATGCCAAGTTCTTTGGCTAGCCGGAGCCCATGTATGCGTGCCTCGTACTCGGCCATGTTGTTGGAGGCGGCAAAATGGATTTGCAGTGTGTATCTGAGCTTGTCGCCTTTGGGAGAGGTGAGGACGATGCCGTCTCCCAAGCCGGTGCGCATCTGGGATCCATCGAAGTGCATCCGCCAATGAGTGGAGTCGGGGGCAGGCGGCAGGTACTGGGTCTCGGCCCAGTCGACGAGGAAGTCGGCCAATAATGCCTGGGACTTGATGGCGGTGCGAGGTTGGTAGAAGAGCGTGTAAGGAGCTAGCACAATGGCCCATTTTGCCACCCGGCCGGATGCATCCTGGCTGCCTATGATCTCGGTGAGCGGGGCAATGCATACGACCGTGATGGGGTGCTCTTGAAAGTAGGGCTTGAGCTTTTTGGCGGCGAAGTACACACCATAGCACATCTTCTGATAATGTGGGTAGTTCTGCTTCGAGGTGGACAACACTTCACTCAGATAATATACTGGTCTTTGGACTAACTGAGCTCGGCCTTCTTCTGGGCGCTGAAGCACAATGACGGTGCTGACCACCCGGCTAGTGGTGGCAATGTGTCACGACCGGTTTTCCGGGTATAAATTTCCAGAAAAGACCGTCGTGCTCATCAGCCCCGGGATTTACTGTTAGCTGATGAGGCTCCAACTTGATACAGAAATTCCAAGCAAAATACAAAATATGCAGTACAAGACCATTCTGGCCTGTGAGTACAACAAATGGTTTCTAGTGGTTGATGGCGGAAGCGGTTTGTGGATCATCAGTGTCTATGGGACTCCAATTCCCACAGGAACAGCTGACCAGGTTAACTCCTATCTCCGCGAGGCTGCTATCTCCGTTCCTTAGGTTCCGGGGCTGTCATCGCGTCGCTCCTCTCCGTGCAAGAAAATCTGGCCAAGACAATAACCAGGGACAAGCCAGTGAGTACTTTGAATGTACTCGCAAACATTATGAATACATGTATAATATAACAATGATGTGCTGAAAATATTTTATGCTCATGACGTCAGTCACAAAAGATAAATGAAACTCTGATGCGTGCAAGCAAGTTATTTATAAAAATGCAATAACATAGTAGTATTAAAATTTATGAAATAACTAACAAGCAATGCCACAGTCGGGCGTCTTAGCGACACCACATAAAGGGCTTTAAAAGAAATGCCACAGTCGGGCGTCTTAGCGACACCACA
>NC_041385.1:96479547-96535804 GCF_002162155.2 Triticum dicoccoides | reverse complement strand
TTAAAAGAAAATGCCACAGTCGGGCATCTGAGCGACACCACATAAAGGGCTGTAAAATAAATGCCACAGTCGGGCGTCTGAGCGACACCACATAAAGGGTTTTAAAAGAAATGCCACAGTCGGGCGTTTGAGCGACACCACATAAAGGGCTTTAAAAGAAATGCCACAGTCAGGCGTTTGAGCGACACCACATAAAGGGCTTTAAAAAAACAATCATAGTGAATATCCCGGAGGTAGAACCATCGCAGAGATACTCGATAATAACAATAATATCACGGGTTAGTCAATAATAATAATAATAATAATTATCACAAGTCATAAGTGGTAATTCCATTTCTGGTTAACAGTTTCACCTCCGAAGACCGACACTAAGACCGACACTTGACCCATCCCAGACTGTAATCCTTAACCATGGACACGGCTATTCGAATAGGTTTAATCTCTGCAGAGGGTGTACTCTTTACCCACGAGTAACGGATTTCTTTAGTCCATCGGGACTAATTCCGTCTACGGTCTTTTTGTTGAAAACACACCTAACTTGCACACACCAGCTTAACTCACCAGTGTCTGGAATCACCCACGACACCTGTCAAGCAAAACTCTAAGTGGGGAGGCTACAACCTCGCGTAGCATGGGATCAAATTTATACCGCGCGCTCTAAGGGGTGCCCCCCTCTCGGTCCCAACCGGAAACACCCATGCCCCCGGACCAGGTGGCCTGCCTACCAGCTACAACCGGTATCTTCCACCCTGGCCTCTGTGTACGGTGTGTGCTAGAAAGAGGTTGACAACTTACTGAACCGTACTCTACTTGCTGTAGAGACGAGTGGTAGTACGAAACAAGTATGGGGGTTACTGGAACAAGACTCGATCCACGGTCGACTCAGGAGGTTTAAGTATTCCCTGCATGATTAGCATAACAAATATATCTCAACCAACAGAGTCACCGCTCATATCACCTTACCATGCCATACCAGACATAACCGTCCCGATGGAGACCGGCGACAAACTCATGCCTACCCAAGGCAGAGGTTTTCCCAGGTTCCTGCCGGTATGCATGCAAGGCACATGAGGGTGATTATCGTCACAAGTGTGTTCATTTCCAACAGCATGGAAATCACTAACATGCACTCATGCATATGATCATACCACATGAAATAACAAGTCCTTCGAAATGCGGTGGTGTTATAAATGTATCAACGATCACACCAAAAATATTATGCCGGGATTCAGAATGCTTGCCTTCAGGTCACGGGAAGGCAGGGTGCATTTGAAACTCTTGAAATATTTCTCCTCTCTTCAAAAATCCTATTTTAGCAATATAAATGGATTAACACACAAAATAAAAACAGCACAAAAAGTTGTTCTGAATTTTTTTTCAAATAAATCTGAAAATAAACTAGACAATATTTGAGAGAGGTAGGAAAAAGAATTAATTCATTTGGAGTTTTAATTAAAAAGATATAGCCAGTCAAAGATTTGGTCAAAATCTGGTTTTAATAAAAACAGAAAAAGAAAACGTTTCAAACGAGATTACGCTTTTGGGCAGAGGAGGTGTACTTGAGGGTTTACGCCTCCACTTATCCAGCGTGGAGCGCGGGGGGAGTCACTGACAGTGGGTCCAGGGGGCCCACTAGTCAGGTTTGACTAGTCTCCTCCCTCTCCTCTTCCTCTGCCCGAGCAGAGGCGCGGCTCCGGCGTTCGTCGCCGGCGAACGGCGGTTCCTCGCGGGGAGCTGAGGGCGGGGATGGATCCGCGGATCAGCGGAGGTCCTCCCGGTGGTCGTAGGGTCGTCGGAGGTGGAGGAAATCGCCGGCGGCGAGCTTCGCGGCGGCCGGTGGCTTCGGGAGCAAAGTGATTTTGTGGCGGCGATGGCTCCCGATCAAAATCAAGTAGGGGAAAAGGCTCACGGGAGGATGTGGGGGTTCCTGGTGGAGAGAGTGGAGAGGGGGAGGCTCTGGTGACGCCGGAACGGCCGGGACCATGGCGGCGGCTGTGGTTGCCGGAGCTGGGCAAGGAGGCCTTCCTGGGTTGATTGGCGGTCACAGAAGCATTATGGGAGCATGCTGAGGCTGCCTCGCGAACGCAACGTGCTCGGATGCCTCCTTTTATAGAGCAACAAGGTCGGTTCAGTGGCGGCTGCGGATGAGCTCGTCGGCGACCGTCTTTCTGTAGCCGCAGGGCGTCGTGGCGGCGACGAGGGCTTGCGGACAAGGCTGCGGATGAGCTTGAGCTGTTCAAGGGGGCAGGTGGCGAGCCGGGGTGGCTTGGGCAGCGCCGACCGCGGCAGAGGCGCGCTGCGGTCGCCGGTGTGCCGCCAAAAAGTTCTGTCAGCGGCGCTGTAGGCTGCCAGGGTGGCTTGGCTGGTTCCTGCGAGCGGATGAGGTCGGGGGGTGCGGCTCTGTAGGCGAGCAAGGGCCGGGGCGCGACGCGGCGACCCGAGCACACACACGTGCAAAACGCGCGCTCTGGGCGCGCCCAGAGCATGCACGCCAAGCGTTCGGCGAAATGCCAGAGCATGCTAGGAGGCTAGGGTGGAGCTAGGGATTAGCAGGTCTAGGCTAGTGTCCCCTAGGAGATTAGTGGACATGTTGGTTTGCCCAGAGGTGCAAGGTTACAATGCAAAGACAAAATCATGTCAAAACTGGCCATGCACACCAGGTGTTTGACAAAATGCTAATGGAATCTAGGCAACTCTTGGGGTGGCCCAAATCTTCAGATCAAAGTCTCTTTAGAAGCATGAGATGGTGGTAAGGTTAGTTGGCCGAATTTAGAAACTTGTCAGTGCAAAACTTTGAGAAAGCCAAATCTGGTCAGAAAGAAAAGTATATGGTTTCATGGACTAAAACTACTCCAATGGGTTTACTCTCTTGGAATTAGGGGTTTGGTAAGGTGTAGTACAAGCAGGAGAAAGCTCATGGGTAAAGGAGCAAGTTAGAAGATGGTTGCAGTACAAATCATCAAGTTAGACCAGAATGCAAAAGAGGATGATTCAATCAAATTTTTCAAAGAACATAAATGGGTTTTTGCACAAAGTGGAATAATATGCTCCTACTGACCTCCCCTAATTTTGGTAGAAGTTTTAAAGAAATATTTAAATAGGTTGTAGTGTAAAATTGCCCACTGGACCAGATTTGGAAACTTGGTGTAGAACTCAAAATATCCAATGAATGAAATATCTTTTTGCATAAAAGTGATTTAAAAGTATCACATGACATCTCCAAATTTTGGTGGGATTTTTAGATAAATACATCAAATGGTTGTAGTTCAAAAAGAGCTCCAAATTTTAAAACAAGTCATTTAATGAATAAAGCTCAGGGTGAAATAATTTAATAAATAAATCTACTGATTGAGAGATGTTTTTAAATGAGAGGGAAAATAAGTCCAATATGTTTTGGAAGGATCCACTTGGGAAAAACTCCTTAATATTAAAAGAAAAGTTTTGAAATCAACAGATATATTCTTGCAGGCAAAAATTTTAAACTCTTGGCAAAATTTTAATAACTAAAACCTGGTTAAATTTTAGGGTGTTACACAATGTAAAGGAGCATGGGCTCTTTCTCGGTCGGTGCCGCCAAGATAGGCGGCGTGGACAGCATCTTCTTCAGCTTGTGGAAAGCTTGGTCTGCTTGGTCATTCCACTCGAAGTGAGTGGATTTCTTCATGAGTCGGTAGAGGGGAAGAGCCTTTTCTCTGAACCGGCTGATGAAACGGTTGAGGGAGGCCAAGCATCCGGTAAACTTTTGGACGTCTCGCAGCTTGGTAGGAATCTCCATTCTCTCTATGGCCTTGATCTTCACCGGGTTGCATTCGATGCCGTGTTCGGAGACCAGGAAGCCTAGGAGCTGGCCGGCTGGTACTCCAAACACGCATTTCTCGGGGTTGAGCTTGATCTGAAATCGGCGCAAGTTTTCAAAGGTCTCTCTGAGGTCTTCCAGCAGGGTGCCGCACTTCTCCGTCTTTGCCACAATATCGTCTACATAGACGTGGGCATTTCTGCCGAGTTGCTTAAGGAGGCATTTCTGCATGCAATGCTGAAACGTGGCACCGGCATTTTTCAAGCCGAATGTCATAGTCAGGTAGCAGAAAGCTTTGAATGGTGTGATGAAGGCGGTCTTCAGGTGGTCAGCTGGGTCAAATTTTATCTGGTGGTAGCCTGAGTAAGCATCCAAGAAACTCGACAGCTCGCATCAGGCTGTGGAGTTTATCACTTGATCAATCCTTGGTAGAGCAAAAGGATCTTTTGGGCAGGCTTTGTTGAGGCTGGTGTAGTCAATGCACATGCGCCATTGTTTGTTCTTCTTCAACACCAGGATCGGGTTGGCAAGCCACTTAGGGAAGAACACCTCCATAATGAAGCTGGCTGCCAGAAGACAGGCTATTTCTTCTCCGACTACTCTTCTCTTCTCTTCTGACAGGTGACACAGGGGCTGCTTGACCTGCTTGGCGTCTGATCGGACATGTAGCTTGTGGTCGGCAAAATCCGTCGGAACACCCGGCATGTCTTTGGGAGACCATGCGAAGATGTCCCGATTCTCACGGAGGAAATCGACGAGCTCGCTTTCCTATTTGCTGTCTAGGCCTGTGCCCACGACAGCATGCCTCTCCGGGTGCTCCGGGTCCAGAGGTATCTTCTTTGTTTCCTTGGCCGGCTGGAAAGAACATTGAGCCTCATCTTCCTTGGGGTCGGGGGACAAGGCCGGCTGCTTGCCGGCCATGGCCACGACTCGGTCCAGCATCTTCTTCTCTTCGGCAATCACAAGGGACTCGGCCAGCCGGCTGCTAGCTACGGCACACTCAGAGGACTTCTTGTAGTCTCTGGCTATGGTGATGATGCCCTTGGAACTCGGCATCTTCATCTTGAGGTAGGCGTAGTGGGGCACGTCCATGAACTTGGCCAGAGCAGGCCGGCCAAGCAATGCGTGGTAAGGGCTCTCCAGATCCACTACTTCAAACCATATTGCTTCTCGACGGAAATGATCTTTGTCTCCAAAGAGAACATCTATCCTGATCTTGCCGATTGGTGAGCAGGACAGGCCGGGTACGATTCTGTGGAGCATAGTCCGACTCGGCATGAGCTACTTTGTCTTGATATTCAGCTTCTCCATGGTGTCACGGTACAATATGTTGATGCTGCTCCCGCCATCTATCAATACGCGGGAGAATCGGGCAGCTTGCCTTTCCGTCACAAGGGTGGCGTCCAAAACCAATGCATAGGAGCCGAGAGACGGCATAACCTCTGGGTGATCGGCCCAGCTCCAACTGATAGGCTTCTCTGACCAGTGCATAAACGCGGGGTTGTTGGAGGTGACCGCGTTGACTTCTTGGTGTTGTCGGCGCCGGCTGCGCCGGTCTTCAGGCTGGCTCGTAAAGACGACGTAGGCGGCATGCTCGTCGGGGAACTCATCTTGAACAGCTCCGACTGCTGGCCGAGCGGCCGACTGCTGAGGAGCCGGAGGCGGCTGACCAGCAGGCGGAGGCGGCACCAGTCCTTCACCCTTGGAGATTCGCGTGAGCCAATGGCATTTTCGAGTGGTGTGGTTGGAGGCCTTCGCGCCGCTGTGGAACTTGCAGGGGCATCAAGGGCTTGCTCGTAGGAGAAAGACGGCTGCCAAGCCGGCCTGCCGCCCTTCTGCTTCTTGGGCGCGGGCCGCCCTTTGGGTTGTTCGTCTTCGACTGTGGCCCCTTGCCGACTGGTGGAAGTCGGCATAGGAGCCTTGCGCTTGTTGTCGTTCTAGTACGGGCGTCGGTTGGAGTCTCCAGTCGGCGTCTTGGGAGCCGGAGAAAGCACCTTCCTGGAGGCATCTACTCGGAGCTTGGTCTTCATTGAGGAGTCGGCTGTGGCGTACTTGTCCGCAATGACTAGCAGCTCGTCGAGGGTAGTCGGCTCGTCGCAGAAGAGTCGGTGCTTGAGGAGGGTGCCTTCTCGGCAACCGGCGGTGAAGTACTCTATGGCCTGAACCTCGTGCACCCCCTCGCAGGAGTTGCGGAGCTCGGCCCAACGCGTGAGGTAGTTGCGAGTTGATTTATTGGGCCCTTGAACGCACAAGGAGAGCTGTCGGGGCTTGAGAGCCCGCTTGTAGGTACTGGTGAAGTTGCGAATGAAGGCTTCAGTGAAGTCTAGCCACCTGTTGATGCTGTAAGGCTTGAGACTATTGAGCCAGGTGCACGCCGTGCCTTGGAACATCAGGGGGACATATTTCACGGCAATGCGCTTGTTGCCATTTGCTATGCGAACGACGGTGGAGTAGTCGATCAACCAATCTTCCAGCTTCATGGAGCCGTTTACTTGGGCGTGTCTCTTGGGAGCAAGAACCCTTTGGGGAAGGGCTCGTCGCGGATGCGGGGGCCGAAGCAAGGCAGGCCGACATCATCATCTTCTTCTAACGCCAGGGAACGCGCTAGGCGGTCGATCCGGTGGCGGGCATCGTTTTCGCCGACTCCTTCGCGGCAACCTAGTTGGCCGCTGAGAGTCGGATGCGTGGAAGGCGGCGCGGTGGGGTATCTCTCCCCACAAGGTGGAGGAGGAGGTGGATTGCCTCGTCGCTCCACAGCTCGAGGGCGGCCTTCTGCGACGCGCTCGATGGTGATTCGAGTCCGACTGCGACTAGCAGCCGGCTCCTTTTCTTGCCTTGTGCGGGCTCCGCCCGCAGTCGGCGTACGTGATGTTGCGCCGTGCTCTCGGTGTGGGGGATAGCTTTCTGCGCGGACGCCGGCTTCGTGCCGCTTTGCAGCCGCGTCGATCAGCTGCTGGATGCGTCTGGTCATGTAGGGGAGCTCGTCGCCCCCCACTCCACTCAGCTCGTCTACGACCGACTGGGCAGCGCGTAGGTTCTCGAGAGGCGTGGCGTAGACTGGGCGTTTTGCTCCCAGCATGTCGACGATGGCCGCGCCGCGTTTCTGGAAGATGCTGGCCCGGCTTGGCCCGTCGAGAGGCGGCGTGCCAAAGGCGGCGGTCGACTTCGCGCTGGTGAGCCTCAGTGAGGCGTCTCATGGTGGCTAGCTTCCGGCCCTCCGCAATGAGGGCAAGGCGGCGTGCCTCCAGCGCCTCGGCGTCAGCATCGGCCGGGATGGGAGCGGACAGGTCATGCAGTGCCGCTTGCAGGGCGTCGTGGGCGTTCTTGCCAGAGGTGACACCGTGGCTGATGACCAGCATCTCGGTGCGGCTCGAGGGAGAGGATCGTCGAAGACCACCACGTTGGTGCGGAAAGCGTCAAGTGATGCCGTGTCGGGGTCGACAAGCATCGGGTCGATGGAACCAACCGACTCCAAATCCACAGTAGGCTCGCCGGAGACGTGGAGTTAGTCGAGGAAGCCGACGAGGCAGATCTCGGGGCAGCCGGTGCCCGCGTCGGATGCGGGCTCGTCGGAGATGCGAGCCTCGCCAAGAAGAACGGCGAGGCAGCTCGCCGCGCAGGCGTCGTCGACACCTTGCAGTGTGTCGGGGCAAGTGCCATCGGGCGTGTCGGGCTGGCTACGCTCGCGGGGGAGGAAAAGGGTTCCCGTCTAGAACAGGTCTCCGGACGATGTTGCACCTTGCCCCACGGTGGGCGCCAAATGTCGGGTGGTAGGTGCGACATATGCCAACAGATGGCTTATCATTGTGGGAGCCAATAAGACATCATCGGTGCCTGCAAACGGGATGAGGCGAAGACATGCACGCCGGCGAATCTTACCCAGGTTCGGGGCTCTCCGTGGAGATAACACCCCTAATCCTGCTCTGCGGGGTCTCCGCATGATCACTAGATCAACAAGTGGCTACAAGAGGCTCCTTGAGCTATTTGGTGAGAGGAGGAAGAAAGGGCAAGGCTAGCTCTCTTCTCCTCTCAAAGTTGTGTCCAAAACTATCAAAGTCCAACCCTTTGCATGGGTGCCCTAGGGGGTTTATATAGGCCTACCCCCAGGGGTACAATGGTAATCCGGCTAGGCGCGGGCCCAGCCGTCAGTGTCTACATTTGCCGGCTTCTCCGCCGACTGATGGGGACCGCCGACTGGTGGGTCCCGCCGGCTGCCGGACTCCTGGTCGACAGGTAGGTCCCACCGCTTGGGGGTCTTGTCGGGGGGCTGGTTACTGTTGCGTCACTCTTGATGACGAGGGCTTTGTCGAGGTAAGCATGGCTACAGTGCCGCCGCCTGGCGGGCTCTCACTGTAGCCTTACCTCGTCTTGTCTCCTTAATGGAGCGCATACTTTGAGGGAGGGAGCGAGCCTGCTGGTGAGAGCCGGCTACATCCCAGGCTGACTAGGGGAAGTGTGGCCGCCTTCGGGTATCTCTCTGACAGAAGGGGCCCGCCGCCTGTGGGCCGTACTGACAGCCTGCCATGGGTGACGTCATGGTCAGCATGGCAACAGTGCCGCGCTGGACGGGTCGTGGCTGTCGCATACGGCGTACTGTAGCGATGCATATTCCGGGATTCGGGGGTGGCAGGCTTCACTGTTGCCACGCCCCGTCCCATCTCCGTTATGTGGGTGCAGACTTTGAGGGTACGATCTTGGCCGCCTATGAGGGGCCGGCTTCTTGGAGTCGGTCATGTCGTGGCCGGCTTCTTGGAGTCGGCCCTCTCGCGGCTTTCTTTATGGGGATTCTAGGGCCGGGCCGCCTTCCGGTAGTCGGCTTGTGGGGTAGCCGGTCGGGGGAAGGCGGCCCCGTGTCTTGGGTGCTTGAAGGCTTGATCAGCCTATTATTTTTTGAAGAGCCAGGGGGAGCCGGCTAGGCTACCCGTGGTCATTTACTCCGGTAGCATGGCAGGGATAGGCAGTAGTAATTTCCATCTCGCAGATTTTGGTTTCGGGCGGTTACTGCGACTTTCCCCGCTTCGTTCAAATTTTGCAGAGTGCACGTTTACCGTGCCAACTCAATTCGAATCCCGTTTGTATTATAATTTTTTTCGGGCGGGATCCATTTTCAATTGGAATTACATTCTATATACATCATTTTTTACATATACTTTCAAAAGCACAACAAAGAATTCTGCTCCTTTATATGTATAATATGATTTACAAATACAACAATCTCAAATTCTTAAGGTTGAATTCGAAAAAATTTAACCAAATTATGTTCTACTAAAATGTATGGATCAGTAATATCTACATGTTAAATAACATAGATGTGCGTGAATTCATATGAGTATGCATGTTTGATAGATCAATTTTGGTTCGAGTATAGATTACATGTATCATGATCTCGAATTCAAATATTTGAATCCCTTTTTTGTTCACTCCTTTCACGCCCATCTCTCTCGCATGCATGCTCCTTCAGGTAGCTATCACTCTCTTTTCTCCAGCTCACCCGCACGCTCACTTCATGTTTCTCAGGTATCACTCGGTACCTAAGCTTTCTTTTTCAACGCCACACACACAGTCTCCACTCGTCTTTCACTTTGTCTTTCTCTCTATGGGATTCTGTCACACACCCTATATGTCTCTACATATGACTCATACCACTAAAATTACTCTCTCTCTCTCTCTCCCTCTCTCTCTCTCTCTCTCTCTCTCTCCTGTAGACACAACATTTGTTGCGGTCTCCTTTTCGTCTCCATCCCAGACTGACATTATTCATTTGTTTACCGATCAGACAACCCCGACTACCGTCTCCTCTCTTTCTCTCTCACAGACACACACACACAACTCCTGCTTCCACTCCCCTTCCCGACTACCGTCTCTCTCTCACACACACAAAAGTGTCGCTTTCACACCCCGACTCGTATTTCTCTCACAAACATTTATCGACTAGATAGCCTCTAGATAGGTGTATACACCCGCACACTCGTGCTTCCACTATCGCATACATGTCTCTCTCCCACTCCTTGTACCTATGTAGATTTTTCTTCCCTTCTTGAGACACGCCCTCTCGATCGTGCACACACACACACTATCGCCTCATTTTAAGCTAATACCTATCGCACACACACTCCTTGTGTCTGTCACACATGCACTCCGTCCTCCTCCACTCTCCCTCTCTCTCACACACACATGGGCTTTTTGCAACAACTAGCAAGATGCCCATGCGTTGCACGGAACATCAAGATGCATTTGTATGATTAGTTTATCTTGTGGGGGAAAAGGATGAATGAGGGAAGGCCTTATTTGCAAATGTGGAGAGGGGTGTGGGTATCTTTTTGCAAAATTGCCATAGTTTCCTTCCTATCAGTCAGATATAGATCGGACGGCCTATATTGCAGGATGGCAGGCACACGATCATCACCGACAATGCTTTTTATAAGAGTAGGGATAAAAATAGAGTTGGTGATGATGCTGGGCCTGCCATCTTGTACTGTAGGTCGTCCGATTTATATCTGACGGATAGGAAGGAAAATATGGCAATTTACCCGCACTCTTCACCACATTTGCAGATAAGGCCTTCCCTCGTTCATCCTTTTCTCCCACAAGATCTTGATGTTCTATGCAACTGTGACGCCCCCGATTCAATCATACACTAATCATGCACGCAAACGTGTACGATCAAGATACGGGACTCACGGGAAGATATCACAACACAACTCTAAAAACATAAATAAGTCATACAAGCAACATATTAGAAGCCAGGGGCCTCGAGGGCTCGAATACAAGTGCTCGATCATAGACGAGTCAGCGGAAGCAACAATATCTGAGTACAGACATAAGTAAACAAGTTTGCCTTAAGAAGGCTAGCACAAACCGGGATACAGATCGAAAGAGGTGTAGGCCTCCTACCTGGGATCCTCCTAAACTACTCCTAGTCATCGTCAGCAGCCTGCACGTAGTAGTAGGCACCTCCAGTGTAGTAGTCGTCATCGACGGTGGCGTCTGGCTCCTGGGCTCCAAAGTCTGGTTGCGGCATCCGGGAAGAAGAGGAAAACGGGGGAAAAGAGGGAGCAAAGCAACCGTGAGTACTCATCCAAAGTACTCGCAAGCAAGGAGCTACACTAAAAATGCATGAGTATATGTGTAAGGAGGCCATATCAGTGGATTGAACTGCAGAATGCCAGAATGAGAGGGGGATAGCTAGTCCTATCGAAGACTACGCTTCTGGCAACCTCCGTCTTGCAGCACGTAGAAGAGAGTAGATTGAAGTCCTCCAAGTAGCATCACACAGCATAATCCTACCCGGCGATCCTCCCCTCGTCGCCTTGTGGAAAAGCAATCACCGGGTTGTCTATGGAACTTGTCGGGGTGTGTTTTATTAAGTATCCGGTTCTAGTTGTCATAAGGTCAAGATACAACTCCGGGTCATCCTTTTACCGAGGGACACGGCTATTCGAATAGATAAACTACCCTGTAGGGGTGCACCACATAACCCAACACGCTTGATCCCATTTGGCCGGACACACTTTCCTGGGTCATGCCCGGCCTCAGAAGATCAACACGTCGCAGCCCCACCTAGGCACAACAGAGAGGTCAGCACGCCGGTCTAAATCCTATGCGCGCAGGGGTCTGGGCCCATCGCCCATTGCACACCTGCACGTTGAGAGGGCAACCGAAAGCAGACCTAACCTCCCTAATACAAGAGCAGACATTCCAGTACAATCCGGCGCGCGCCGCTCCATCGCTGACGTCAAGAAGGCTTCGGCTGATACCACGACGTCGAGTGCCCATATCTTTCCCGCGTAGTTGGTTAGTGCGTATAGGCCAGTGGCCAGACTCAGATCAAATACCAAGATCTCGTTAAGCGTGTTATTATGAAGCAACCGCGAACGTCGACCAGGGACAGGCCCACCTCTCGTCTAGGTGGTCTCAACCTGCCCTGTCGCTCCGCCACAAAGATCCTCACAAAGGGCCGTTGGGACAACGGTCCTTTCAGCCCCCAATCCGTGAATCACTCGCGGGTACTCCTCGAGCCGACCCGACTTTAGTCACCATCTGTAGTATGTATATATGTGTAGTATATACCCGTGATCACCACCCGAGTGATCACGGCCCAATAGTATCAATGACTGTAGCATCCTATACTAAGCATTTAGGATTGCGGGTATGGTATCAATGACTGTAGCAACAATGACAAGCTATGCAACAGAATAGGAGTAACCGAACAGTAACATGCTACACTACTCTAATGCAAGCAGTATAGAGAAGAATAGGCGATATCTGGTGATCAGGGGGGGGGGGCTTGCCTGGTTGCTCTGGCAGAAGGAGGGGTCGTCAACTCCGTAGTCGAACTGGGCAGCAGCAACGTCGGTCTCGTAGTCTACTGGAGAGAAGAGGGGAAGAAACAATGAATAACATGCAAACAGATGCATATCGATGCATGACATGACAAGTAACGATGCTAGGTGTGCCCAATCGCGGTAGTAGGTGATACCGACGAAGGGGGAAAACATCCGGGAAAGTATTCCCGGTGTTTCACGTTTTCGGACAAATGAATCGGAGGGGGAAAGTTGCCTGTTTTCTATGCTAGGGGTGTGTGGCGTATGAACGGGCTGCGTATCCGGATTCGTCTCGTCGTTCTGAGCAACTTTCATGTAGAAAGTATTTTCATCCGAGTTACGGATTATTTTATATGATTTTCTAAAGATTTAATCATTTTCTGATTTTAATTATTTATATCCAACATTATCCAGAATAGTGCATGATGACGCAGGCATGACATCACAGTGAAGTCAGCAGGTCTACTGGTCGGTTGACCAGTCAAACCAGATAGGTGGGTCTAGTGGGACCCACATGTCATTGACAGGGCACTAACAGGGGGGTTTTGGACTAATTAATTGGGTTAATTAGCAGGTGGGGCCCAGTAATTAGTGAGAGATTAGGTTTTAATTAATTAATTTAATTAATTAGCAGATTATCTATTTGTTTTTATTCGTTTTATGGCATGGGGCCCGCATGTCAGTGGCAGTAGCTGCCATGTCAGCGTAGTTGACTTTGGTCAACATGGCCAGTTGGGGCCCCCAGGCCCACAGGCAGTGACCCAGGGGTAGGCCCCGGTGTGCCAGCTCAGCGGAGCCACCGGAGTAGCTCCGGCGAGCTTGTGCGCAGCGGCCGAACGCCGGCGTGCGTCGGAATTCTCCTACGCGGCACCAAATCGGGCACGGCCAGGCTCTCTGGAACGGCCTCTTCGCGCCGCGTCCGATGGAGGGAAGCATGACAGCGGGGGTGGCCACAATGGTCGCCGGCGAGGCAAAACGCAGCGACGGCGCACAGGAGGCTGCGGGATTTGGCTACAGGCCACCAAAATTGACGCGGGGGGTTGCGTTCGAACGGGGAGTCGATGCCGCGTCTACTAGGACCGGCCGGAGGTGGCCGGAGACGAGCAGCACGACGTCGCCGGCGGCGGGGCATTTCAGGCGAGTAACGGCAACGGCGATGCGGCGCACTATTGGGAAAACAGAAGGACGGGGTGAGGCCTACGTGCACCTGCAAGCACAACGGCTCGAGCCCGGGACCAAATGGTCACCGGACGGCTGCCGGCGACGAGTGCGGGCGGCGACGAGCGCGGCGGCGACGTGCTCGGGCAAGTTGGGGGCGGCGCGTTCAACTAGCGAACACCGACGAGAGAGAGAGGGGAGGGAGCGGGGCTCACCGATAGGCGCACACGGTGGCCCTTGGGGGTTTAGTAGTTACAGGGGCGCGGTCGGAGTCGGTGAAGAACGGCGGCCGAGCTTGTCGGAGCAGAGGAGGAAGACGGCGGCGTCGGGGGCGTTGCGTTGGCTCCGTTCTCCAACGGGTTGCACCAGTCGAAGTAGCGGACAACGGCAGCCCTTGGAGACACCGTGGGGTGGCGAGGTGGTAACGGTGGCCGTGGCTAGGCAGGAGCCATGGCGGCGGTGGCGGTCGGATGCGGAGGGGAAGGAGAGGGCGAGGTGGATCTGGAGGGGAGTGGGAGAGGCGCAGGAACCGAGGCGAGAGTGGGGGCGAGTGGGAGGCGGGATCGAGGAGGCGGGGCATGGCGGCCTTATCCTTGCCTCATCGCCGACGAGAGGGTGCGGCGGGGACGCGCCCCTGTTCCAACCCGGGTCGGGGGAACGGGGAAGGGAGGCGGCAGGGGGAGGCAGGCCGGGCCGGCTGGGTTAGCTGGGCCGTCTGGTCCAAGAGAGGGGGGGTTCGTTTCCTTTTGTTTTATTTTCACCTTTTCTTTTTATTTATTTTCTTTTCTGTTTTATTTCATTTTAAAGTATTTAGGCATTTTCGAAAAATGTGTTTACTTCACCATAATTACCTATGCAATATTTGGCACCCCCCGAACATTTTTGTTTTGACTTTTGAAAACTTTGGGTGTTTGTCACTAATTCATTTTTGAATTTGCAATGTTTTTGAACTACCACTTAATTAGCAACAGTAATATAGATGACATGGCATTTGTTTAACGGGGATTACTGTAGCATGATTATCTGTTACAGCAACGCACGGGCGTCTTGCTAGTAAGAGTAGAAATTAGACATATAACACTTCTCGAATCTTGAAACCAACAACATTCCTCCCTTATCTCATCAAAACCGCCAAAGGAATATATTTTGAGTGAAACATAACATATTTTTAGTGATATACGTATTTCAAAACTAGACTTTTTTTCTATCAAATAGGTGAATATGTATTAATCTACTTTGATCGTGTGGCAACACATTGGCACATTGCTAGTAGTTATTATAATTTTTTGGACACCAGACAAACGGTGGAGTACATATACAAAGAGAAGAGGCGCACGCACGCAGTTGGCCTCTCGCTGTCTCGCACACATGAGTGTTATGTAAAGGCGACTGAGGGAGTCCTGGACTAGGGGGTATCCGGACAGCCGGACTATCATCGTCCGCCGGACTCCAAGACTACGAAGATACAAGATTGAAGACTCCGTCCCGTGTCCGGATGGGACTTTCCTTGGCGTGGAAGGCAAGCTTGGCGATACGGATATGTAGATCTCCTACCATTGTAACCGACTCTGTGTAACCCTAGTCTCCTCCGGTGTCTATATAAACCGGAGGGCATTAGTCCGTAGGACAACATACATTACAACAATCATACCATAGGCTAGCTCTAGGGTTTAGCCTCCTTGATCTCATGGTAGATCCACTCTTGTACTACCCATATCATCAATATTAATCAAGCAGGACATAGGGTTTTACCTCCATCGAGAGGGCCCGAACCTGGGTAAAACATCGTGTCCCTCGTCTCCGGTTACCATCCGCCTAGACGCACAGTTCGGGACCCCCTACCCGAGATCCGCCGGTTTTGACACCGACATTGGTGCTTTCATTGAGAGTTCCTCTGTGTCGTCACCGATAGGCTTGATGGCATCTTCAACCAACAACGCTGTCCAGGGTGAGACTTTTCTCCCCGGACAGATCTTCGTATTCGGCGGCTTCGCACTACGGGCTAATTCGCTTGGCCATCTGGAGCAGATCGAAAGCTACGCCCCTAGCCTTCAGGTCAGATTCTGAAGCCTAAACTTCACGGCCGATGTCCACGGAGACTTGATCTTCGACGGACCCGAGCCACAGCCAAGCACGCCGCACTGTTGCGATGGGCATGATCTAGCTCTGCCGCCGAACAGTGCCTTGGTGGCCGCACACGAATCCGCTCTGGCCATTAGTCCGGAGCCGATTGCCCGGATAGAGGATCGGTGGATAGACACCGCCTCGGGGGCTTCAACTTCCACGGCGTTGGAGCCGAACACAGATCTTGTCCCTCGCAAAACTCGTGATTCCGAGGTGCCGGACTCCTTGCCGGACTCCGAACCTCCCACGCCCCTACCAACCACATCGGATTGGGCGCCGGTTATGGAATTCACCGCCGCGGACATCTTCCAATACTCGCCTTTTGGCGACATCCTGAATTCACTAAAGCACCTCTCATTATCAGGAGAGCCCTGGCCGGACTATGGCCAGGATGGTTGGGGTACGGACGACGAAGAAATTCAGAACCCACCCACCACCCACTTTGTAGCCACTGTCGATGATCTAACCGACATGCTAGACTACGACTCCGACGACATCGACACTATGGACGACGATGCCGGAGACGAACAGGAACCAGCGCCTACAGGGCACTAGAAGACCACCTCGTCATACGACATATATATGGTGGACACCCCAAAAGACGGGGACGGCGAAGAAGCAGCGGAGGCGGACTCTTTAAAGAAGTAGCCCAAGCGCCGGCGTCAGCGGCGCCGCTCTAAATCCCGCCACAGCAAGAATGGAGATTCCGGCACAGGAGATAATAATACCCCAGAGAGTGCCGAAGACAATCCCCTCCAGCAAGACTCAGCGCAGGAGGATGCAGAAGCAAGCCCTCACGAGAGGGCGGCAGACGAAGAGGTTGAGGATCATAACTATATGCCTCCCTCCGAAGACGAAGCAAGCCTCAACGATGATGAATTCATCGTACCCGAGGATCCCGTCGAACAAGAGCGTTTCAAGCGCAGGCTTATCGCCACAGCAAACATCCTGAAGAAAAAGCAGCAACAGCTTCAAGCTGATCAGGACCTGCTGGCCGATCGATGGACCGAGGTCCTCGCGGCCGAAGAGTATAAACTCGAACGCCCCTCCAAAAGCTACCCAAGACGCAAGCTGCTCCCCCGATTAGAGGAGGAAGCATACATACCTCCATCACCAACGCACGATATGGCTGACCGACCACCCCGTGGGCGTGACAGAGAGGCATCCAGGCCCCCAGCCAAGACCGTACCCCGGCATCGCTCCAAAAGTACGAAGCCAAGAGGGAACGCGCCGGACTTGCAAGATATATTGGAGGACAAAGCAAGACAATCCAGATCCATCTACGGATCACGTGGGCGCCCCACGACCCATGACGAATACCGTCACGCCGGATACAATAACCCCGGCCGGGCCGAGCACAACAGACAGCGCTCTCTCGAGCTGCGCCGCGATATTGCTCAATACAGAGGCGCCGCACACCCGCTATGCTTCACTGACGAAGTAATGGATCATCAAATCCCTGAAGGGTTTAAACCCGTAAACATCGAATCCTACGATGGCACAACAGACCCCGCGGTTTGGATAGAAGATTATCTTCTCCACATCCATATGGCCCGCGGCGACGATCTCCATGCCATCAAGTATCTACCACTCAAGCTTAAAGGACCAGCTTGGCATTGGCTAAATAGCTTGCCCGCAGAGTCAATTGGGTGCTGGGAAGACCTGGAAGCCGCATTCCTCGACAACTTCCAGGGCACGTATGTGCGACCCCCAGACGCCGATGACCAAAGCCACATTATTCAGCAGCCAGACGAATCGGCCAGACAATTCTGGACACGGTTCTTGACAAAGAAAAACCAGTAAAAATTCTGGCAGTCCGGATACTAAGGACAACAACGGCAGGTCACGTCGAAACAAAAACAAACGCCGCATTAACGGCGACGACAAAGGGGATACGACAGTCAACGCCGGATTCCGAGGCTCTAAACCCAGTCAACGGAAGAAGCCATTCAAAAGAACCACTCTGGGCCCGTCCAATTTGGAGTGAATACTCGAGCACTTATGCCAGATACATGGCACCCCTGAAAAACCAGCCAATCACACTAATAGAGATTGGTGGGTGATCAAGCAGGCCGGCAAGTCCATTGCCGAAAACAATGACAAGGGGCTAAACAGCGACGACGAGGAAGAGAACCGACCGCTGAACAATAGAGGACAGAAGGGTTTTCCCCCACAAGTGCGGACGGTGAATATGATATACGCGACCCATATACCCAAGAGGGAGAGGAAACACGCACTAAGGGACGTCTATGCGATGGAGCCAGTCGCCCCGAAGTTCAATCCATGGTCCTCTTGTCCGATCACTTTCGATCGAAGAGACCATCCGACCAGCATATGCCATGGCGGATTCGCCGCATTGGTTTTAGACCCAATCGTCGATGGATTTCACCTCACGAGAGTCCTGATGGACGGCGGCAGTAGCCTGAACCTGCTTTATCAGGATACAATGCGCAAAATGGGCATAGACCCCTCAAGGATTAAACCTACAAAGACAACCTTTAAAGGTGTCATACCAGGAGTGGAAGCCAACTGTACAGGCTCAGTCACACTGGAAGTGGTCTTCGGATCCCCGGATAATTTCTGGAGCGAAGAGTTAACCTTCGACATAGTCCCGTTTCGCAGCGGCTATCACGCTCTGGACGGACGAACCGCGTTTGCAAAATTCAACGCGGTGCCGCATTATGCATACCTAAAGCTCAAGATGCCAGGCCCTCGTGGAGTCATCACGGTCAATGGGAATACGGAACGCTCCCTCCGAACGGAGGAACATACAGTGGCTCTTGCGGCAGAATTACAGAGTAGCCTCTTAAGGCAATTCTCCAGTCCGGCCGTTAAACAGCCAGATACAGCAAAACGCGCCTGAAGCAATACCAACCAAGACCACCTGGCGCGATCAGAGCATGCGTAGCAATGCGGCCCCAACCCTCGCCCGCGCATGATCGCAATAATAACACTCCGCGTACATCATTACGCTTTGGAGATACCATGGGCACAGGGGAGGGGGCACGATCACAACGGACCCAGAGTGCGGTTCGACCACACCGAGGGCTCGCAAGTGTGCCCCCCCTTTATTTTTATTTTTTATTTTCCTTCTTTTATGTACACAGGACTCCGTTAACCAGAAGACCTGTCTGGCGGCGAACCTGCCGAACTCATGATGCAACAGTCAGGGACTAAAGAAGGCTGCGACGAACACTCAGGTGGTCTCAATTACGAGCATTAAATTCGATTATATACACCAAGTCCGCAGCTCACCCCTGGAGGGGGACATGTTTACTTAGTCCAAATCCCTTGCTTACCGCACTATTTGTATCAGTCCGCTCTCCTAGCAGACTTTTTTCATAAATAATGCAGCACCTTTTTGATTGCAATTGCATTACCTTTTATATATATATATATGCTCATTATATGACATCTTGCGCCCGTATATTCTGGTACGGCCTAATACGCCAGGGGCTTATGTTCCCCACTCTATGGTGTGATAAGTCCGAACACTTCCATAAGTGCGGCACCCCGAACTTATAGCATTATATGAATCGGCTCCCAATCACGTCTTGGGTCAATAGTTGGGTTTGCCCGGCTCCCACGTTTTGGTGCCTTACGTTCCGTTCTGTCAGCTAAGGTGGCACTGGGAGAACCACTGCGATTGCGCCCCGGTTGAGCCGGGCGAGCGCCTCAGTGGAGAAAGCTAAAACTGACCAGCATGATAAGGCGAGAGACTGGTCGCTGTTCGAGAGTTTTTTTCGGGTCCTTAAAGACTCACGCCGCTTCGAGCAAAGTTCCGAACAATGTCCGACGAAGGCGTGGATAGCACCCCGGATTCGGTCTTCCGAATACCAGGGGCTTCGCCGAAATTTAAAATTATAGAATTCTATGGCTAAGTGAGAGTGTTCAAGCATTATAAGTCCGGTTGCCTTGTTCGTTGTGTTGAGCGCCTCCCTCGATGGACCCAACAATGGGAACAAGAGTGCTCAAGTTTATCCCGAACACCCCAGCACTCGTGGCTTGGGGGCTGAAGGCAACGACTTGCCATCTCTCAGATTTTATAAACGGCCGCACAGAAGGTAATATTTTAAATTAAAAAAGCGTTGCTCAAAGCGCACATGAACAAAGTATCAGCGCACAGGATAATACATAGCAAATTCACTCAAAGATTACATTTCTGGGGCACTCATCCGCAATATCGCGGGCTCCCTTCAGGACAGTTTTATAATGCATTTCGGGCGTACGATACTCCTTGCCCGGTGGCGGTGGGTCTGTGAGAAGCTTCTCCGCATCCAACCTGCACCAATGCACCTTTGTGTGGGCGAGGGCCCGGCGAGCGCCTTCAATACAGGCGGAGCGCTTGATGACATCCACCCAGGGGCATGCATCCACCAGCCGCCGCATGAGGCCAAAGTAGCTCCCAGGCATGACCTATTCAGGCCACAGCCAGACTATAAGGCCCTTCATGGCCTCCTCAGCTACCTTGTGGAGTTTGACCAGCTGCTTCAGCTGGTCGCTTGGGGGCACCGGATGGCCGGCCTCAGCGTACTGAGACCAGAAGACCTTCTCCGCCGAGCTCCCCTCCTCGCCACGATAGAATGCGGCGGCATCAGATGCACTATGCGGCAGATCTGCAAATGGCCCTGGAGAGCTCCGAATGCGGGTAAGTGTCAGGTAGTTTACATTAACATGCCTGCTTTGCATGAAAGATGCCTTACCCGCCGCTATCTTCTTTATATCTTCAACCTCCTGAAGGGCCCTATGGGCCTCGGCCTTGGCGGACTTGGCACTTTCGAGAGCCGAGGCAAGCTCGGACTCTCGAGTCTTGGAGTCACGCTCCAAACTCTCATGCTTTTCCATGAGAGCCTGGAGCTCTTGCCGAACTTCCGCCACCCGTGCCTCCTGCTTTTCTCGCTCTGCCCGTTCCGCGGCCGCACTGCGTTCGGCCGCGGACACAGCCTCCTTCAGGGCTGCCACCTCGTTAGTGGCCCATGCAATACACATATTATCCTTGTTAACTTTATTGCAACCAAAACCCTTTTCTGTAAGGTAACCATTCAAAGTGATGTGACTCACCTTCTTTGTCCTCGAGCTGCTTCTTGGCATGGCCGAGCTCTTGCTCGGACCGCTCGAGATCCTTTTTCAACACATCGACCTCCGCCGATAGTGCGGCAGAGGTCAGCAGCGCAGCCTGCAAACCCATATTGACATATGTTAAGCAACCCTGCGCATATCTTGTTAGATCCTCAGTCCAGCTTTTCTTTCCGAACACCAAACTGAGCATCAGGGGCTACTGTCTATACGGTATTACATTACATAATTTTAACTTCTTACCTCAAAGCCTGTTAGAAGGCTGCTGCAGGCTTCGGTCAGCCCGCTTTTGGCGAGCTGAACCTTTTGAATCACCGCACTCATGATAGTGCGGTGTTCTTCCTCGATGGAAGCGCCTTTAAGCGCCTCCAACAAGTTATCCGGCGCCTCCGGTTGGACGGAGGCCGCCGGTGTCACGGTCTTGCCCTTCTTTCGAAGGGGCCGCTTGCCGGACTCTGGAACCACTGCGGGTTCCAATGTAGATTCCGGCGCAAAGTCCGGGAGGCTGCCTGATGGCGCCTCCGGAGCCTCCTCCTGATGGGTCCCTCTCTGGGATCCCACCTCGGCGTCCTCGTCGGCGCGTGGGGTAGAGGCAGTCGGAAGTGAATCCACATCCGACGGGGCCAAGGACCTGCTTGATGAAGCGGGGAGATCATCATCAGCCGGACTACGGACAGAATGCGGTGTTAGAAGGACACTACGTGACATAAAAGATATTGCATCTCAAGGATCCGGATACTTACGATCTCGCCGGACGCCTGGCCCTTGGAGGCCACTCATCCTCACCGACGGTGGTATTGGCGAAACTGTCCGGGGGGATAGTTCTCCCCCTCTTGGACCCTTCGGCCTCCCCTATTGGGGAAGCCTTCCTCTTCTTCTCTCCCTCTTCTGGGAGAGAATCCTCCTCCTCCTCCTCCTCGTCTTCGGGGGAGGAGTCCGCCTCATCGTCGGACACCTGATTGCGGGAACTCTTTCGAGTCCCCGCGGCCACCTTCTTGGCCTTCTTCTCCGGCACCACATGCGGTGCCGGAACCAGCAGCCCTGCTAAACGGGCGTCCACTGTGTCTTCTGGCATGGGAGCCGGGCTGATAAGCAGCTTGGCCTTCTCCATCCATTCCCGTCGAAGGAAAAGACAGAATGAAACCCCTCTAGAATCAATTTCATTACCACAAGTGTCCCGTAAAGGGGTTGAATCACTTACCTCGTCAGCCGGATGCTGTGAGCGAAATCCGCGATCTTCTGTCACGGATGCGGGGGCTTCGGCGCCCTTAAACAGCACCCTCCAGGCGCCTTCGTATGTCGTATCGAAGAGCCCGCTTAGCGCCTGGTGTTGTTCCGGATTAAACTCCCACAGGTTGAATGCCCGTTCTTGGCATGGGAGGATCCGGCGGATGAGCATGACTTGGACCACGTCGACGAGCCTGAGCTTACCGCTCACCAGCTTCTGGATGCAGGTTCGGAGTCCCGTCAGCTCCTTCGGATTGCCCCACAACATGCCCTTCTCTTTCCAGGAGGTGAGCTGCGTGGGGATGCCAGATCTAAACTCGGGGGCTGCCGCCCATGTGGGCTTGCGCGGCTCGGTGATGTAGAACCACCCCGATTGCCACCCCTTGACGGAGTCCACAAAGGCCCCTTCGAGCCAAAGGAGGTTGGGTAATTTACCTAACATGGCGCCTCCGCATTCCGCGTGCGTTCCCTTCACAACCTTCGGCTTGACGTTGAAGGTCTTGAGCCACAGGCCGAAGTGGGGCCGGATGCAGAGGAAGGCCTCGCACACGACGATGAACGCCGAGATGTTGAGGATGAAGTTCGGCGCCAGATCATGGAAATCCAGGCCGTAATAGAACATGAGCCCCCGGACGAATGGATGGAGCAGAAAGCCCAGTCCGCGGAGGAAGTGGGGAAGGAAGACGACCCTCTCGTGAGGCCCAGGGGTAGGGACGAGCTGCCCCTCGTCGGGCAGCCGATGCGCGATATCGCCAGAAAGATATCCGGCGCTGCGCAGTTTGGTGATGTGCTCCTCCTTAACAGTGGAGGCCAGCCACTTGCCTCCCGCTCCGGACATATTCGGAGAAGGTCGAGGCGAGATGCGCGAGCTTGGGCGTTGGAGCTTGAGTACGCGGGGATGGATAAGCAAAGGAGGAAGAAGGCATAGGTGAGAAGGTAAATCCTTATCCCTTATATATAGGAGGACGAAAACTATGCATCCCGCTGGCCTGATAAAACTCGCTTATCTCCCAAGCGCCACCATCAATGGCGCGGTTGGGTTACCCACGTCTGTATTGATGAGAATCCCGGAATATGAGGAACACGATCTCTGCTTCGAAAAGACATGCCAAGGAAACCGCTTCGCTAAACGTGCTGAGGTGGTATAGTAAAAAACGATGACTTGGTAGCGGTGTGATGTCACGCCGCATAATACGTCAGCAGATTGGACGGGTGTACATTTTATTCTCTCTACGGTGTAATGTGGAATTTATTTTGCAGAGCCGGACACTATCCTGGTGTTCATGATCTTCTCTGGATTATTCAAGGGAGGAACCCACCTTGCAATGCCGAACATTATGCGCGCCGGACTTATCGTCATTGAAGCCTGGTTCAGGGGCTACTGAGGGAGTCCTGGACTAGGGGGTATCCGGACAGCCGGACTATCATCGTCCGCCGGACTCCAAGACTACGAAGATACAAGATTGAAGACCCCGTCCTGTGTCCGGATGGGACTTTCCTTGGCGTGGAAGGCAAGCTTAGCGATACGGATATGTAGATCTCCTACCATTGTAACCGACTCTGTGTAACCCTAGCCTCCTCCAGTGTCTATATAAACCGGAGGGCATTAGTCCGTAGGACAACATACATTACAACAATCATACCATAGGCTAGCTCTAGGGTTTAGCCTCCTTGATCTCGTGGTAGATCCACTCTTGTACTACCCATATCATCAATATTAATCAAGCAGAACGTAGGGTTTTACCTCCATCGAGAGGGCCCGAACCTGGGTAAAACATCGTGTCCCTCGTCTCCTATTACCATCTGCCTAGACGCACAGTTCGGGACCCCCTACCCGAGATCTGCCGGCTTTGACACCGACAACGACATTAACGAATAAACCCTAAAACCCTAGGTGCACGATTGCTGCATTCACGTGTACCGGGTACGTGGTGGAGCACCTTTGTAGGAATAGTCAGCTCGCGTGATAATTTGATCCATAGGAGTTGATGGTCGGGACCACAGGTGAACGACTTGGAGCGTGGTGGCTCGCCAGTTGCCACAGATCGAGTAGCCACGTTTAAAATATCGTTTTTTAGCGGGGTTAAGAGTTCTGATTTTCAATGGCGCGTTATAAGTAGTAAGTAGTTTTTAGAACGATTGGTATGGAGCGAAAATGGAATTCATAGTACTACGTACCTCCTTGGCATATGGTTGTATGGGTTTATGTTGCGAGATGTTGAACCTGGTAGTTCTAGGGAAAATACTATGGTTTAGATTTAGATGCTGGTTTTCAGTAATGAAAATCGGAAGGGGAAACCCTTCTTTGATTAAAAAAACTACTACCTCCATTCTGGTTTACTAGTCCCCATCGTACTTTAGGTCAAAGTTTGTCCACGAATTTTACTTGTAAAATGTGAATGGAAAACGAGATTTTGTTATACCCAAACAAAAAAGGACTGGAGGGAGTGATGGCTCTAACACGGCGCGCCGGCCAAGAGGGCCGCACTCGCTGCAGGCCCGGCTGAGCACGCCTCCTCGCCACGTGCAACCAGCTTAAGACTGCCCCGCCTGCCTTCATTGAATCCGTGCGTGTGCCGGCAACACATCCTTCCGCGAGCCGGCAGGCATTTTAGAACACAAACAATGACTAAAATATAATTAATTTACGCATGGTCTTGACTTGTTGTGCTCGCACTGGTAGCAGGAACTAGTAGAGGTTTTTCTTTATTTATAACTCTCCTCACATTTTTCTGGCTTTGAAGTGAATCATGGTTGTGGACATTGTGTATGAATGTGCAGATATCTGTGAACATGAGTTTGATGTGGAAGTTGAACTTGGAATGTCGGGCTTGCGCGTGAACTATACCATGTCCAATACTTCGTCTGTTATTGTTTGGTAAGTAATTGCTGTTATTACATGACCCGAAAAAAAACATTTTATGCCACATCAGTAGATGCACGGACATCACAACAGGCATGCTGACTGGATAAACATTTGAACCTAGCTATTATGAAGGAAATTTTGTATTGACAACAATTTTAGATAGCAGGAGATGCCTAGCCTGCTCTGCCTCTGCTAGCTTATTTCTGGCTTCTTCCATCTCTTCTTTGGCTTGGGTGAAGAGAGCATCTGATTGCTCTTTTCGCTTCTTCAGGAACTCAGCTACATTCTCAAGGGCTGCTGCACGCTTTCTTTCAGCCTTTACTAATGCCACGAGGACACGAACAGCTGACGACTCCACCTGGCTTGTGTGTAATCCAACATCATATGGGAATTTGCACCTTGTGTCTAATCCAGCATCATTAAGGAACTGGCACCTTGTGTGTAATCCAGCCTCATTTTGGAAACATGATCTCGAGGTTGACCATACTTCCCTCCTCGCGGGAACTGCATCCTGACATGAAGTTACTTCTTTTTTAGATCAATACTCAGAGCAACCTGGATCCATTTAGTAGAAGCCAGATAAATAGAACTCGGAGAAGTGAATTCAAAAGGGAAAAAATATAAAAACAGACTACAAGGTGAGAACACCCACTTCCTACATCAAGCTAAAAACGAAAGCATTAGGACGATTAAGACTCTTCTTATTACACATCGAAGAACACCCACGCTTAAGAGAAACAGAAACTACAACATATACACATCGAAGAACACGAGGCTAAACGGAAGTAATTGAAGGGTGTTACTTACCAAAGCTCGTATTACAGGTTCGGTGCAGCTCCTCTTTAACTTGCCACCCTCCTTGAAGATGTCCCGAATATCCCGTGTTTGGTCTTCATTGCTCCTCTGCATGTTCGCACTCGTGGTTTTAAAATCTCAACATGGCAAGAAATATATACTACTAGTAATACTCGTGCATCTTGTGGGTAACATTAAAGCACTCGTCTGCCATGTTAGAGCATCTCCAACAGAATTGCAACAGGCGGCACTTTAAAAAAGCGTTTACAGTGCTAAGATCAAGAAGTAGAGACTAGAGAGTAGAGGATATTTCTCAGCATAGATAGATAAAAAAGGATAATTCAACTACTCCTCGTTATCTGACTCCTCCTCGGTGATGTCCTCCTCCGACGTCTGACTGTAGGCGTGAAGATACCGATAGTCATCGGATTCCTAGGGCGACGCTGCTCCTAGCCTCATGTTGAATTGAGCGTCCGCTTTTCGCCTACGCTTGTCCTCGCGATAGGTGGCTTGCTCCGCCCTCCTCTTATCCCTCTCCGCCTTCCTTTGCGCGTAGAACTCACGCTCATTGAAGATGTCCAGCGGGAAGTGTTGGCGCCACAGCGCCATGGCTTCCTCGTCCATCTCGGTGATGCCGAGGCGGTGCTCCCGCCTCCGGTTGTCGCGACGATCCTCGTCGGAGCTAAGACGCGGCAGAGGCGGGAGCTCTTGCGCCCGCTCCCGCATCGGCACATTGGGGAAGTTCAATGTTCTATAAGGACACCGGAGGCGCCACGCCGCCGCGTCGTACGCGCGGGCAGCCTCGTTGGCGGTGTCGAAATTGCCGAGGCCGAGGCGCATCCCGTGAAACCGGTTCTCGGCGCAGAAGCCGCCGGAGGGGCGCGCGCGGACGCCGCGGTATCCCCAAGTTTCTCGGTGACGCGGCGGCGGCGAGGCGAAAGAGCGGGGAGAGAGCGGTGGCGAGGCACAGAGCGGGGAGAGAGCGGTGGCAAGGCACAGAGCGGTGGGAGGGCATTGGATTTTATAAAGCGCGCAGGACGCCGTGCGCCAAAACTAGCACACGCCCGGCCGCTTTTCCCCCCGCGTGCGCGATCCTTTCCCGACGTCTATGCTATCTCTACTCTCTTCTCTGCTGTTATATTTATTTTATATTAAATATTTAATATTCATCTCTACTTCTCTACTGTCTACTTTTTTTTCTCCATACTTTTTTTTCTTGCAATATAGGTCGTCCGATTTATATCTGACAGATAGGAAGGAAACAAATGGGAATTTTACAAAAATATACCCATACCCCTCTCCAGATTTGCAAATAAGGCCTTCCCTCGTTCATCCTTTTCTCCCACAAGATAAACTACTCATACAAATGCATCTTGATGCGTGCAACGCATGGGCATCTTGCTAGTTCTAAAAACCTTTCCATCATTTGCCACACTACTGGTTGCAGATGAAAAACCTACCCAAGCACAGCGCGATACAGGAGCGACGCACAATTAGAAGGTGATATTCTGTTGGACAATGGAGGCTATAACCAATTACTTTTACGAGAACAATAGCACCCAGCAAATTTGAAGCGTAGGCATGAACAAAATTGGAACTGCACATGTGCTGCTAAGTGATTCAATACACACATTACCAATCGAGGAGGAGAACGATGGTCGCGGCGGCCTCTGTGAGTCATGGTCGGCAACGGGAGTCAGTTCATTGTCCACGACGGTGGTACTTCTGCGCTTGGCGTCGGCTTCCGGGAAGCAGATCCGAGACCGTGGAAGATGATGCCGGGGAAGAGGCTCCGTGTACGACGACAACGGTGGACCGGCTCCAGTGCGGCGTACGAGGTCGTCGATGAGGCAGATGCGCTGTGGTGGACGAGTGCGCCGATGTAAAGGGGAGGAGCAGGAAGGCTGCGGTGCTATGGAGAAGTCTATTTTGCGATGGGGATAGAAAATGGGGAGTATTCAGGTGTACTACTCTGGGTGCCGGGGTGGGGTTGGCTGGGTAGGGTGAACCTGAAGTTATGAAAACAGCCCCCTACCAAGCGTCATCCGTAGGCCTGCTCCGAAGGCTATGATGGTAACTTCCCACTGCTCGAGTCAGGGTCGCGGGAGATTTTCCTGCCGACCTCAAAATTTTGTGACACTGGACTCCCCGTTTGGCATGTTGAGTGATTCGGCTAAGCAACTAGCGAGTAGTAGTAGTAAACTCTGCATATTAGGTTTGACCGAAGTCAAACTTCCTAAAAGTTTGACCAAGTTTATAGGAAAAATATAAACATTTACCATAACAAATATGTATGATGTGAAAGTACATTCAATAATGAATCTAATGGTATCTATTTGTTATTGTATATGTTAATATTTTTTGGTATAAGCTTTTCGAGAGTTTAAAAACCTGACTTTGACCAATGCTAATACGCGGACTTAAATAAAAATGGAGGGAGTACATATTTGTTTTCTTAGTTTGTGGTGAACTAATCATTTGTTGAAATTGTGAAATAAATATATTAGGCTATTGATTTCGAATGTAATGGTCTATACAATTCAATAGTTACAATCATTGTCGAATCCCAAGATGTATACAAGGTCTATAGTACTTCACAACATGCTCAAACTCACATAATCCTAGTCAAATGAGAATCTAAATGCATTTCATAGTTATTACTTTGTAGGATGCAACAAAAACAACCATAACTCTACATCATCCATTATAGAAGCAACATTTTGACATATCCCAATGTGTGAATGAAACATGCAGAGAGAGCTTTTAAAGATGGAGGAGATAGGGCGGGAAAGATTGTATGTATGTGGACGAGAGAGTAGGAGACTAACCTAACGAGAGAGAGAGAGAGAGAGAGAGAGAGGAAGAAGTTAGGTCTGTGAGAAAGATGGGGACATGTAATATACGTGAGATGCGTGTGCATCCAGATTCTGTATACGTGGAACGAGAAGAGACAACATGTTTGATGAGAGAGCTAGAAAAACATGGACGAGAGGGGAAGGATCTCGTGGGTTGAGGGATTGACAATTTTGTGCGGGGGAGAGAGGGATTGGTAATTTTGTGCAAGAGAGAGAGAGAGGGGGTGGGGGGAGGAGTCAGTCAGCCGTCGTCATATCACCCTGCTTCCAAATGACCCCACATTCTCTAGCGCGGTGTGGTCGCCGTCTTTGATCTGCTCGATGCCCTCTTTGAAGATTGAGGTGTTGTGCATGTTGGGTTGCAAAGAAGCACAAGCGAGAGTGGTCACCGTATAACCTTGGATGGGGATGAATTGTGTGCTCGGGGGAGGGTGTGTGTGTGTGTGTGTGTGTGTGTTGTGCTGCGTGTGTGTGTGTGTGTGTCAGATATTGAGAGACAATAAACCTAAGGAGAGAAATGGGTATTCACGAAGAGATTGTGCGGGCCTTGAGGTGGGCAGGGGCCGGGTGAGGGTGTCAAAATGTGCGCGTTGATGCATGTGTTGCATGCGATCGTGCGAGGGACGGACGAATCGAGAGAGATGGTTGTTGTGTTACGGATGCTCCTCCCTCTCTCTCTCTCTCACACACACACACACACACACACAAGTAAACTAGAAGACCGTTCTCTCATGTATACACAATGTATCGGCATTTGTCTATGTCTCACTCATGCATGATCATTTGCACATTCACACCTCTCTATTTCTGTATCACACGCACATTGTCTCCACATTGCCCTTCCGCCACAACACACATATGGCCACATACACACGTTCTCTCTCAGTCACACACACAAAATCAGTATTAAAAAAACTAGGGCGCACCTAAAACGTCCAAATCCAAATAAACACGAACTAGAGCTAAATTCAAATATATGAAATATTGCAGCGTCAAGAACTTTCCCAGGAAAAAAAGTTGAGTAATATTCGAGGATTGTTTTCACACACACAAAAAGGTTCGGTGGATGTCCTTCGAGCGCGACACGGTGACACGCCGTTCGATCGACCGCGCGGCCGCGGTTCACGCGCTTGCATAGGATTCCGTATCGTGGTTGTGGTACTAACTAATAAAAGCGCTGCCTAAGTCTAATGTTTACGTGTACTAGTACAGTTTTCTTTTAAGTTTGACCAACCTTATATAAAACTAAAGTAAGCTCCCACACGCGCACTCATCAATATGTCGCCGCCGCCGTTGTGCATGCCGGCGCCCGCCTGCTCCGGCCAACAATTTCTCGCCCATCACCGCCGTGTCGCCGCCATCCCTGTGCCATGAAGCCGAAGGCTCGCCCTCTCACGTCGTCTGCAGTCCCTCCTCGTGATGCCGCCGCGCTGCCAAGCACGCGAGCAGCTGGTGGAGCCGCGTCTATGCACGCAGCATACAAAGAGGAGGACGAGCGCGTGCTCCAGCACGCCGGCGAGGAGGAACTAGCGTGTCATTGTCGTCTCCGCCCGCGCGGAGGAGGCGCGCATGGTGGCTGTCGCGGCGGAAGCCGGTCGCGCGCGCGTCGAGCCCGCAAACCGTGTGCGGATGCGGAATCTACCTTCGAGACCTTGAATGCCACGTGGATCCTGCAATCTGAAGGAGCAATTTGGGTCAGTCGACTCATGTGAGCCGTTTGATGCAACATGGATGGCTAGAAGGGCTTCTTCCACCTCTTCTGTCGTCTTATTCCTTCGCTCCGTGGAACTTCTTTCACAAATTGACTGAGCCAAATTATACTACTAGTAGGAACGAATTAAGTACAGTAGGAATACGAAGATACGTGCAGTAGTACCAACTGCAAGAAGAACAGTAGTAAGACATAGTACTAGTACTAGTGTACATACTAAAGAGTTCAAATAACGAGAAAGAACATAAACATAGTTCTGCTGGGCCTCAGCACAACACACCCTTGAAAATAAACTAAGCAACTAGTCTGCTTGACACTGCAGTAGAACCAGCATGAGCGACAGCACTGCCACCTACTCGGAGTCTGAGTCCACGTCCTCGACTTTGTCCTCGTCCCTCTTCCTCTTCCTCTTCGCCGACGCTTCTTTGCTTGAACCGGACACTAGGCTCTGGTTCTTCATCCAACCCTTGTAGATATTTAAACAAAGGTAGGCATCCATTGTTGCATACATGATGTGATCTTCATCTAATGTCTTCGACTCCCATGCATGATGAAACTCGTGATGAGGTTTCTTCAATTTAGCGTATGAAGGATCAATCATGGCTGCTGCCAGGGTCAGCATTGAAGGTTGAGAGGAGGACACCAGGCTTGCCTTCTGGAGATCGAAGGGCTGGCCTACAACAAAACCTATCTGACGCGGGACATCCCTGTCGTTCTTAAAGTCTACAGTAATAAATGTCGCTCTTTTGTCCTTGAGGAAGTTCTTAAAATCCTGGCACTCAACGTTGGCATGGCATATGTGGTAGACGATGCAAAGGTTATGTACGCAAACCTGGATCACGACTGGCTTCTTCCTCTCTTCG
Source organism: Triticum dicoccoides (assembly GCF_002162155.2). Taxonomy (NCBI): domain Eukaryota; kingdom Viridiplantae; phylum Streptophyta; class Magnoliopsida; order Poales; family Poaceae; genus Triticum; species Triticum dicoccoides. Next base: position 96,505,009 of record NC_041385.1, on the reverse strand, counting down.
TCCTTTAGATCCTTCTCTCGTCCCAGGACTATGGTGTACTCAACATCTAGCCCAGCGACCCACTCATCCGTTGAACTGTTGAACATGCGTAGGAAGCGAGCAAGCCATGCTTTCACCGTCGCGGATCCACATGTGTAGATGATGATGAACTGATTGTCGGTGATGGCTCTAACCTGGTACTCAGCGGCGACCATGGAGATTTGGGAGGCGATGGATTTTGGAGGAGGGTTAGGAGAAGTTGAACTGTTGTACCCTGCAAAAAAAGATGGGAGCAAACTAATGTGAAAGGACGGGACGACTAGGAGCGAACTGTTGTAAGGTAGAAGACGGGGACGAGTAGGGCGTGCGAACGGCGTGGGGTTGCTGGCTTGCCCGGTGGATAAACGACTGCAATCCCCCAAAGAGTTCTCGAAAACTATGCGGGACCCACTAGATGTCATGTCTACTAGACCCATATCGTAGGCCTGACGGTATAGCTTCTGCCTGTTTGCACGCCATGCCGGCGCGTGGATGTAACTTCACTTAATTCCATCAACCGTCGCGCCTCCCACGACCTTCGCCTCCCTCGCGCGGTCGCGCCCCTTGAGACTTCGACCGACTATAAATGAGCACTTTTTTTTGCCTACTCCGCATGCATGATACTCCCTCCGGTCCTTTTTACTCCTGTCAACCGTTTGCAAAGTGTTTGACCAAATTTATACTTTTTTTGAACAGCACCTTATATTAATTAACCATCCACACCAGTACACTCATTCTATACAATATTCACTACACAGGGCGGTACGTTATTTACAAGAATACCATCTAATCTATTGTCAAAGCTATACTTAGCGATTAAGTGTGCCACCTTATATTTTGGACAGCCACACCTACCCACTCACTTTCCCCACTTCATTCCCTCCACCTCCTTCTCCAAGCTTTCGGCTGCCTCCTCCTCACCTCATTTGCACAATAGATTCATCAAAATTAAGTGGTCAAATTACCTTTTTTTTGATACGTAAGTAAGGGGAAAGCTATCTTCATGATGTAGTCTACATTTTTTCTCCCTAGCTCGCTCCAACAACGTGCACATGCACTTTTTGTGGCCTAGCTAGATTTATGTATGTTTGTGGTGTTGCATGTGTTTGTGGTGTTGCATATATGTTTGTGTTTGCAGGTACCGGTATTTGAAATGCGATAGTTGCCAATATTTTGCCGGAATGTTGATTCATTTCCGTTTCGGCGAGAATTTTGGCACTATGCATTCTTTTTGGTCCTATTTTTAGGGAAGGTCATGCCAAATTTTTTCTTGGTTCCAAAATATCGTTTTGCTCTACCCCGCAGGCGACCATGGTCCGCATGATGACCGAAGGCATCGTGAATAGGTTTTTGAGCTCCGCAAAGGCCGATATGCTTCAAAAGAACAAGACGGAGATAAGATGTCCGTGTCGAAGATGCAAGCTGAAGAGCCTTATTGCGGACCCGGATTCCGGGCAGGTGCGGGACCACCTGCTCTTGCATGGTTTCATGGATGGCTATCGGTGGCAAGGTGATGAAGATGACTATGAAGTCGTCCATGGGGGCTCGGCAAGAAATGAGGAAGGGCAACAAGACAACCACCGCGGCGAGGGCGGGCGACAAGACGAAGAATCTCCAGGACATGATCACGACGGTGATGCTATACACAGTCATCATGTAGAAGATGTCGTACATGATGATGAGGAAGATCAAGACGAAGGGCATGATCATGAAGATGAAGATGCCGGAGTAGACGACGATGGAGGCTGGGTGCAGGACCCTCATATTCAAGAGCTGCTTCTCAAGCAGACGGATAATGCAAGAGCTGCCGCCCGAGAGAAAGCCATGCTGGATCAACTGGAGATAGACGCGGTTACTCCATTGTATGAAGGATGCAGGCCCGAGCATACCCGTCTGAAAGTAACGCTCATGGCTCTGGAGATGAAGGTAAAACACAAAATGACCGACGCATGCTTTGACGAGAACATGTCATTCTGGCACGAACGTCTTCCCAAGGGGAACAAGTGCCCGACCAGTTTCGAGGAGGCGAAGAAAATCGTGTGTCCTCTGGATTTACCACACGTGAAATACCATGTGTGCATGAACAATTGCATCATTTATCGGGACGAGCACGCAGAGTCTACCATATGTCCGATGTGCGGCGTCACTCGATACAAGAAGAGGAAGAAAGCTCCTCAAAAATTGGTGTGGTACTTTCTGATCACTCCTCGTCTGCAACGGTATTTCGCGGACCCTAAGGTAGCAAAGCTCCTGCATTGGCATGCGGATAGGGAGGAGAAGAAGCAGGAAGATGACGGAAATGATCCGGAGATAAATAAAAAAGACAAGATGCTGAGTCACCCTAAGGATGCGAGCCAGTGGCAAGCATTGAACTTCGAATACCCAGAATTTGGGAAGGATCCAAGGAACATCGTGCTGGGCGCGAGCACCGATGGAGTCAATCCGTTTGGCAGCCAGAGAAGCACACATAGCACCTGGCCTGTGTTTGTGTGGATGTACAACCTTCCCCCCGGTTGTGCATGAAGAGGAAGTACATTCACATGAGTATGCTAATTGAAGGGCCAAAACAACTAGGGAACAACGTCAATCTGAATCTGGGGATGCTGAAAGAGGAGCTAGACACGCTGTGGAAAACGCCAGCCAATATGTGGGACGCTGCAGAGAAAGAATATTTCCCTATGAGAGCCGCACTGCTCACGACGGTGCACGACTATCTCGGTTACGGATATCTCGTGGGGCTGGTAGTCCACGGATTTTCTGGATGCGTAAGGTGCATGGATGACACAACGTATCGCCAGCTAGATAGAGATCCCGGGTGTTCGAAAACCGTGTTCATGGGACATCGAAGGTGGCTTCGCGACGATGACTGAGGGAGTCCTGGACTAGGGGGTATCCGGACAGCCGGACTATCATTGTCCGCCGGACTCCAAGACTACGAAGATACAAGATTGAAGACTCCGTCCCGTGTCCGGATGGGACTTTCCTTCGCGTGGAAGGCAAGCTTGGCGATACGGATATGTAGATCTCCAACCATTGTAACCGACTCTGTGTAACCCTAGCCTCCTCCGGTGTCTATATAAACCGGAGGGCATTAGTCCGTAGGACAACATACATTAAAACAATCATACCATAGGCTAGCTCGAGGGTTTAGCCTCCTTGATCTCGTGGTAGATCCACTCTTGTACTACCCATATCATCAATATTAATCAAGCAGGACGTAGGGTTTTACCTCCATCGAGAGGGCCCGAACCTGGGTAAAACATCGTGTCCCTCGTCTCCTGTTACCATCCGCCTAGACGCACAGTTCGGGACCCCCTACCCGAGATCCGCCGGTTTTGACACCGACATTGGTGCTTTCATTGAGAGTTCCTGTGTGTCATCACCGATAGGCTTGATGGCATCTTCAACAAACAACGCTGTCCAGGGTGAGACTTTTCTCCCCGGACAGATCATCATATTCGGCGCCTTCGCACTGCGGGCTAATTTGCTTGGCCATCTGGAGCAGATCGAAAGCTATGCCCCTAGCCGTCAGGTCAGATTCGGAAGCCTAAACTTCACGCCCGATGTCCACAGAGACTTGATCTTCGACGGACCCGAGCCACAGCCAAGCGCGCCGCACTGTTGCGATGGGCATGATCTAGCTCTGCCGCCGAACAGTGCCTTGGTGGCCGCACACGAATCCGCTCCGGCCATTAGTCCAGAGCCGATTGCCCGGATAGAGGATCGGTGGATAGACACCGCCTCGGGGGCTTCAACTTCCACGGTGATGGAGCCGAACACAGATCTTGTCCCTCGCAAAACTCGTGATTCCGAGGTGTCGGACTCCTTGCCGGACTCCGAACCTCCCACGCCCCTACCAATCAAATCGGATTGGGCGCCGGTTATGGAATTCACCACCGCGGACATCTTCCAATACTCGCCTTTTGGCGATATCCTGAATTCACTAAAGCATCTCTCGTTATCAGGAGAGCCCTGGCCGGACTATGGCCAGGATGGTTGGGATGCGGACGACGAAGAAATTAAGAGCCCACCCACCACCCACTTTGTAGCCATTGTCGACGATCTAACCGACATGCTAGACTACGACTCCGACGACATCGACGCTATGGACGACGATGCCGGAGACGAACAGGAACCAGCGCCTACAGGGCACTGGAAGACCACCTCGTCATACGACATATATATGGTGGACACCCCAAAAGACGGGGACGGCGAAGAAGCAGCGGAGGCGGACTCTTTAAAGAAGTAGCCCAAGCGCCGGCGTCAGCAGCGCCGCTCTAAATCCCGCCACAGCAAGAATGGAGATTCCGGCACAGGAGATAATAATACCCCAGAGAGTGCCGAAGACAATCCCCTCCAGCAAGACTCAGCGCAGGAGGATGCAGAAGCAAGCCCTCACGAGAGGGCGGCAGATGAAGAGGTTGAGGATCATAACTATATGCCTCCCTCCGAAGACGAAGCAAGCCTCAACGATGACGAATTCATCATACCCGAGGATCCTGTCGAACAAGAGCGTTTCAAGCGCAGGCTTATCGCCACAGCAAACATCCTGAAGAAAAAGCAGCAACAGCTTCAAGCTGAGCAGGACCTGCTGGCCGATCGATGGACCGAAGTCCTCGCGGCCAAAGAGTATAAACTCGAACGCCCCTCCAAAAGCTACCCAAGACGCAAGCTGCTCCCCCGATTAGAGGAGGAAGCAGACATACCTCCATCACCAGCGCACGATATGGCTGACCGACCACCCCGTGGTCGTGACAGAGAGGCATCCAGGCCCCCAGCCAAGACCGTACCACGGCATCGCTCCAAAAGTACGAAGCCAAGAGGGAACGCGCCGGAATTGCGAGACATATTGGAGGACAAAGCAAGGCAATCCAGATCCATCTACGGATCACGTGGGCGCCCCACGACCCCTGACGAATACCGTCGCGCCGGATACAATAACCCCGGCCGGGCCGAGCACAGCAGACAGCGCTCTCTCGAGCTGCGTCGCGATATTGCTCAATACAGAGGCGCCGCACACCCGCTATGCTTCACTGACGAAGTAATGGATCATCAAATCCCTGAAGGGTTTAAACCCGTAAACATCGAATCCTACGATGGCACAACAGACCCCGTGGTTTGGATAGAAGATTATCTTCTCCACATCCATATGGCCCGCGGCGACGATCTCCACGCCATCAAGTATCTCCCACTCAAGCTTAAAGGACCAGCTCGGCATTGGCTTAATAGCTTGCCCGCAGAGTCAATTGGGTGCTGGGAAGACCTGGAGGCCGCATTCTTTGATAACTTCCAAGGCACGTATGTGCGACCACCAGACGCCGATGACCTAAGCTACATCATTCAGCAGCCAGACGAATCGGCCAGACAATTCTGGACACGGTTCTTGACGAAGAAAAATCAAATCGTCGACTGTCCGGATGCAGAGGCCCTTGCAGCCTTCAAGCATAACATCCGGGACGAATGGCTAGCCCGGCACCTGGGGCAGGAAAAGCCGAAATCCATGGCAGCCCTCACAATGTTAATGACCCGCTTTTGCGCGGGAGAGGACAGCTGGCTAGCTCGCAGCAACAACCTCCATAAAAATTCTGGCAGTCCGGATACTAAGGACAACAACGGCAGGTCACGTCGAAACAAAAACAAACGCCGCATTAACGGCGACGACAAGAAGGATACGGCAGTCAACGCCGGATTCCGAGGCTCTAAACCCGGTCAACGGAAGAAGCCATTCAAAAGAACCACTCCGGGTCCGTCCAATTTGGACCGAATACTCGACCGCTTATGCCAGATACATGGCACCTCTGAAAAGCCAGCTAACCACACTAATAGAGATTGTTGGGTGTTCAAGCAGGCCAGCAAGTTAATTGCCGAAAACAATGAGAAGGGGCTAACCAGCGACGACGAGGAAGAGACCCGACCGCCGAACAATAGAGGACAGAAGGGTTTTCCCCCACAAGTGCGGACGGTGAATATGATATACGCGACCCATATACCCAAGAGGGAGAGGAAACACGCACTAAGGGACGTCTATGCGATGGAGCCAGTCGCCCCGAAGTTCAATCCATGGTCCTCTTGTCCGATCACTTTCGATCGAAGAGACCATACGACCAGCATACGCCATGGCGGATTCGCCGCATTGGTTTTAGACCCAATCGTCGATGGATTTCACCTCACGAGAGTCCTGATGGACGGCGGCAGTAGCCTGAACCTGCTTTATCAGGATACAGTGCGCAAAATGGGCATAGACCCCTCAAGGATTAAACCTACAAAGACAACCTTTAAAGGTGTCATACCAGGAGTGGAAGCCAACTTTACAGGCTCAGTCACACTGGAAGTGGTCTTCGGATCCCCGGATAATTTCCGGAGCGAAGAGTTAATCTTCGACATAGTCCCGTTTCGCAGCGGCTATAACGCTCTTCTCGGACGAACCGCGTTTGCAAAATTCAACGCGGTGCCGCATTATGCATACCTAAAGCTCAAGATGCCAGGCCCTCGTGGAGTCATCATGGTCAATGGGAATACGGAACGCTCCTCCGAACGGAGGAACATACAGCTGCTCTCGCGGCAGAAGTACAGAGTAGCCTCTTAAGGCAATTCTCCAGTCCGGCCGTTAAACAGCCGGATATAGCAAAACGCGCCCGAAGCAATACCAACCAAGACCACCTGGCGCGATCAGAGCATGCATAGCAATGCGGCCCCAACCCTCGCCCGCGCATGATCGCAATAATAACACTCTGCGTACATCATTACGCTTTGGAGATACCATGGGCACAGGGGAGGGGGCACGATCGCAATGGACCCAGAGTGCGGTTCGACCACACCGGGGGCTCGCAAGTGTGCCCCCCTTTTTTATTTTTTATTTTCCTTCTTTTATGTACACAGGACTCCGTTAACCAGAAGCCCTGTCCGGTGGCGAACTTGCCGAACTCATGATGCAACAGTCAGGGACTAAAGAAGGCTGCGGCGAACACTCAGGTGGTCTCAATTACGAGCATTAAATTCGATTATATACACAAAGTCTGTAGCTCACCCCTGGAGAGGGACATGTTTACTTAGTCCAAATCCCTTGGTTACCGCACTATTTGTATCAGTCCACTCTCCTAGCAGACTTTCTTTCATAAATAATGCAGCACCTTTTTGATTGCAATTGCATTACCTTTTATATATATATGCTCATTATATGACATCTTGCGCCCGTATATTTTGGTATGGCCTAATATGCCAGGGGCTTATAATCCCCACTCTATGGTGTGATAAGTCCGAACACTTTCGTAAGTGCGGCACCTCGAACTTATAGCACTATATGAATCGGCTCCGAATCATGTCTTGGGTCAATAGTTGGGTTTGCCCGGCTCCCACGTTTTTATGCCTTACGTTCCGTTCTGTCGGCTAAGGTGGCACTGGGAGAACCACTGCGATTGCGCCCCGGTTGAGCCGGGCAAGCGCCTCAGTGGAGAAAGCTAAAACTGACCGGCATGATAAGGCGAGAGACTGGTCGCTGTTCGAGAGGTTTTTTCGGGTCCTTAAAGACTCACGCCGCTTCGAGCGAAGTTCCGGACAATGTCCTACGAAGGCGTGGATAGCGCCCCGGATTCGGTCTTCCGAATACCAGGGGCTTCGCCGAAATTTAAAATTATAGAATTCTATGGCTAAGTGAGAGTGTTCAAGCATTATAAGTCCGGTTGCCTTGTTCGTTGTGTTGAGCGCCTCCCTCGATGGACCCAACAATGGGAACAAGAGTGCTCAAGTTTATCCCGAACACCCCAGCACTCGTGGCTTGGAGGCTGAAGGCAACGACTTGCCATCTCTCAGATTTTATAAACGGCCGCACAAAAGGTAATATTTTAAATTAAAAAAGCGTTGCTCAAAGCGCACATGAACAAAGTTTCTGCGCACAGGATAATACATAGCTCTTTCCGCTCCGCGGCCGCACTGCGTTCGGCCGCGGACACAGCCTCCTTTAGGGCTGCCACCTCGTTCGTGGCCCCTGCAATACCCATATTATCCTTGTTAATTTTATTACAACCAAAATCCTTTTCTGTAAGGTAACCATTCAAAGTGGTGTTACTCACCTTCTTTGTCCTCGAGCTGCTTCTTGGCATGGCCGAGCTCTTGCTCGGACCGCTCGAGATCCTTTTTCAACACGTCGACCTCCGCCGATAGTGCGGCAGAGGTCAGCAGCGCAGCCTGCAAACCCATATTGACATATGTTAAGCAACCCCGCGCATATCTTTGTAGATCCTCAGTCCGGCTTTTCTTTCCGAACACCGAACTGAGCATCAGGGGCTACTGTCTATGCGGTATTAAATTACATAATTTTAACTTCTTACCTCAAAGCCTGTTAGAAGGCTGCTGCAGGCTTCGGTCAGCCCGCTTTTGGCGAGCTGAACCTTTCGAATCACCGCACTCATGATAGTGCGGTGTTCTTCCTCGATGGAAGCGCCTTTAAGCGCCTCCAGCAAGTTATCCGGCGCCTCCGGTTGGACGGAGGCCGCCGGTGTCACGGTCTTGCCCTTCTTTCGAAGGGGCCGCTTGCCGGACTCTGGAACCACTGCGGGTTCCGATGTAGAGTCCGGCGCAAAGTCCGGGAGGCTGCCTGACGGCGCCTCCGGAGCCTCCTCCTGATGGGTCCTTCTCTGGGATCCCACCTCCGCATCCTCGTCGGCACGTGGGGTAGAGGCAGTCGGAAGTGAATCCACATCCGACGGGGCCAACAACCCGCTCGTTGAGTCGGGGAGATCGTCATCGGCCGGACTACGGACAGAATGCGGCATTAAAGACACTATGCGACACGAAAGAAATTGCGTATAAAGGATCCGGATACTTACGATCTTGCCGGACGCCTGGCCCTTGGAGGCCACTCATCCTCGCCAACGGTGGGGTTGGCGAAACTGTCCGGGGGGATAGTCCTCCCCCTCTTGGACCCTTCGGCCTCCCCTATTGGGGAAGCCTTCCTCTTCTTCTCTCCCTCCTCCGGGAGAGAGTACTCCTCCTCCTCCTTGTCTTCAGGGGAGGAGTACGCCTCGTCGTCAGACGCCTGATTGCGGGAACTCTTTCGAGTCCCCGCGGCCACCTTCTTGGCCTTCTTCTCCGGCACCACGTGCGGTGCCGGAACCAGCAGCCCTGCTAAACGGGCGTCCACTGGGTCTTCTGGCATGGGAGCCGGGCTGATAAGCTGCTTGGCCTTCTGCATCCACTCCTGTCAAAGGAAAGGAAAGAATGAAACCCTCTTATAATCAATTCGATTACTAAAAAGTGTCCCGTAATGGGGTTGAATCACTTACCTCGTCAGTCGGATGCTGCAAGCTGAATCCGCGATCTTCCGTCGCGGATGCGGGGGCTTCAGCGCCCTTAAACAGCACCCTCCAGGCGCCTTCGTATGTCGTATCGAAGCGCCCGCTCAGCGCCTGGTGCTGTTCCGGATTGAACTCCCACAGATTGAATGCCCGTTCTTGGGATGGGAGAATCCGGCGGATGAGCATGACTTGGACCACGTCGACGAGCCTGAGCTTATTGCTCACCAGCTTCTGGATGCAGGCTCGGAGTCCCGTCACCTCCTTCGGATCGCCCCACAGCAAGCCCTTCTCTTTCCAGGAGGTGAGCTGCGTGGGGACGCCAGATCTAAACTCAGTGGCCGCCGCCCATATGGGCTTGCGCGGCTCGGTGATGTAGAACCACCCCGATTGCCACCCCTTGACAGAGTCCACGAAGGCCCCTTCGAGCCAAAGGACGTTGGGTAATTTACCCAACATGGCGCCTCCGCATTCCGCTTGCGTGCCCTTCACAACCTTCGGCTTGACATTGAAGGTCTTGAGCCACAGGCCGAAGTGGGGCTGGATGCAGAGGAAGGCCTCGCACACGACGATGAACGCCGAGATGTTGAGGATGAAGTTCGGCGCCAGATCGTGGAAATCCAGGCCGTAATAGAACATGAGCCCCCGGACGAATGGATGGAGCGGAAAGCCCAGTCCGCGGAGGAAGTGGGGAAGGAAGATGACCCTCTCGTGAGGCCCAGGGGTAGGGACGAGCTACCCCTTGTCGGGCAGCCGATGCGCGATATTGCCGGAAAGATATCCGGCGCTGCGCAGTTTGGTGATGTGCTCCTCCTTAACGGTGGAGGCCAACCACTTGCCTCCCGCTCCGGACATATTCGGAGAAGGTCGAGGCGAGATGCGCGAGCTTGGGCGTTGGAGCTTGAGTACGCAGAGACGGATAAGCAAAGGAGGAAGAAGCCGTAGGTGAGAAGGTAAATCCTTATCCCTTATATATAGGCGGACGAAAACTATGCGTACCGCTGGCCTGATAAAACTCGCTTATCTCCCAAGCACCACCATCAATGGCGCGGTTGGGTTACCCACGTCCGTATTGATGAGAATCCCAGAATAAGGGGAACAAGATCTCTGCTTCGACAAGACGTGCCAAGGAAACCGCTTTGCTAAACGTGCTGAGGTGGTATAGTAAAAAACGATGGCTTGGTAGCGGTGTGATGTCACGCCGCATAATACGTCAGCAGATTGGACTGGTGTACATTTTATTCTCTCTATGGTGGAATGTGGAATTTATTTTGCAGAGCCGGACACTATCCTGGTGTTCATGATCTTCTCTGGATTATTCAAGGGAGGAACCCGCCTTGCAATGCCGAACATTATGCGCGCCGGACTTATCGTCATTGAAGCCTTGTTCAGGGGCTACTGAGGGAGTCCTGGACTAGGGGGTATCCGAACAGCCGGACTATCATCGTCCGCCGGACTCCGAGACTACGAAGATACAAAATTGAAGACTCCGTCCCGTGTCCGGATGGGACTTCCCTTGGCGTGGAAGGCAAGCTTGGCGATACGGATATGTAGATCTCCTACCATTGTAACCGACTATGTGTAACCCTAGCCTCCTCCGGTGTCTATATAAACCGGAGGGCATTAGTCCGTAGGACAACATACATTACAACAATCATACCATAGGCTAGCTCTAGGGTTTAGCCTCCTTGATCTCGTGGTAGATTGTCACGCCCTCGATGCGGCTATATCTCCCACGTGTCGAAGCACGACTTAGAGGCATAACCGCATTGAAAGCAATGTCGCAAGTGAGGTAATCTTCACGCAACCCATGTAATACATAAGGGAAAGAGATACATAGTTGGCTTACAATCGCCACTTCACACAATACATGAGTAAAGCATTACATCATACAGATACAATCAAGGTCCGACTATGGAACCAAAATAAAAGAAGAACCCCAAATGCGACAAAGGTCCCCGATCGACCCCAACTGGGCTCCACTACTGATCACTAGAACGAAACAACACAAAGGGCAAGTTCTTCATCGAGCTCCTCCTTGAGCTCGGATGCGTCACCTGCACGGTTTCATCGGCACCTGCAAACTGGTTTTGGAAGTATCTGGTGAGCCACGAGGACTCAGCAATCCCATTACCATGGGTATCAAGACTAGCAAAGCTTAATGGGAAAGGAAGGGGTAAAATGGTGAGGTTGCAGCAGCGGCTAAGCATGATATGGTGGCTAACATACGCAAATGAGAGCGAGAAGAGAAACAAAGGAACGGTCGTGAAGCTAGCAATGATCAAGAGGTGATCCTGAACACCTACTTACGTCAAACACAACCCAGAAACCGTGTTCACTTCCCGGACTCCGCCGAGAAGAGACCATCAGGGCTACACACTCGGTTGATGCGTTTTAATTCGGATCTGGTGTCAAGTTATCTACAACCGGACATTAACAAATTCCCATCTGCCACATAACCGCGGGCACGGCTCTCGAAAGTTTATACCCTGCAGGGGTGTCCCAACTTAGCCCATGACAAGCTCTCGCGATCAACGAAGGAATAGACCTTCTCCCAGGAAGACCCGATCAGTCTCGGAATCCCGGTTTACAAGACATTTCGACAATGGTAAAACAAGACCAGCAAAGCCGCCCGATGCGCCGACAATCCCGATAGGAGCTGCACATATCTCGTTCTCAGGGCAACACCGGATGAGACATCCTACGAGTAAAACCAGACCTCGAGTTGCCCCGAGGGGGCCCCGCAGTCTACTCGGTTCGAACCAGCACTTAGACAAGCACTGGCCCGGGGGGGGCTAAAATAAAGATGACCCTCGGGTTGGCCGACCCAAGGGAAGGGTATAGGTGGTGGTGAGGCAAATGGTAAAACCAAGGTTGGGCCTTGCTGGACAAGTTTTATTCAAAGCGAACTGTCAGGGGGGTCCCATAAATCACCCGACCATGTTAGGAACGCAAAATCCGGGAACATAACACCGGTATGACGGAAACTAGGGCGGCAAGAGTGGAACAAAACACCAGGCATAAGGCCGAGCCTTCCACCCTTTACCAAGTATATAGATGCATTAAATAATATAAGAGATATTGTGATATCCCAACATAACCCTGTCCACCATTGAGAAATCTTCAACATCACCTGCAGCTAGCAACGCTATAAGAGGGGCTAAGCAAAGCGGTAACATAGCCAAGCAACGGTTTGCTAGGAAGGTGTCAAAGGTTAGAGGTTCATGGCAATTTGGGAGGCATGGTAAACAAGTGATAGGTAGCGCAGCATAGCGATAGAACAAGGCAACTAGCATAGCAATGATAGTAGTGAGATCCAAGGTGACGGTCATCTTGCCTGAAATCCCGCTAGGAAGAAGAACGAGTCCATGAAGAAGACAAAGGGACGCAGTCGAACGAATCCTCACGAACGCAACGTTACTGGAACTAAGAAGCAACACCGGAAAGGAGCAAACAACATGGTAAACACACAATCATAAATATGGCATGATGCACAATCAAGTATGATGCATGTCCGGTTTAATGAGGCATGGCATGGCAAAGTGCAACACACAATACTACAAGTTAAGTGGAGCTCAATATGCAACGAGTTGCATATTGACGAAACACCACATCCGAGTTATTTAGTTCGCTCTCGTTTAGGTACACAACAATGTTAAATGTTGTTAAACATGTCAAGGGGTGTAACAAAAGTAAACTAAATATTTAGGCAAGTTTAAATGAGGCCGGAACAACAAACAACATTTCCGGAAAAACCTCATATGCAATTTATGAATTTGCTACTGTTCTGACCTAAAACATATTTTAAAGTTGTTAAACAGGAAAATAAAGTGGACCATGTTAAACTAGGCATTTTTCCACCCCATTTACATATAAAGTTTATTAAATTCGGAGTTACGGTTAAATAGTTATGAAATAAAGCATTTTAACATGGCATTTATGCAAAATTAAACAAACAGCAAGTTTAAACATATTTAACATGGATGAAAGTTGGAAATTGTGAAACTAGATGAAAAACTAAGCATTTTTCATATATAAATCATTTTAAACCGATGCACAGTTGTGGTGTTATTAAATGCATGAAGTATGAGGGTTTTTCTGTAAAACTGTTAATTCACTGGATAATGGACAAAATCGCAGGCAAGGAAAAAAAACACTAGGCCGAATCTGGCTGGCCCAACAACGAAAAAAAAACTGGAGGGCGCTGGAGGTGGCCTCACCATGGGCTTCGGCCCGGCTGGAGGAGAGGCCTGGCAGGCCGCGAAGGGGCGCGCTAGGCCTGGAGGCGCGGTCAACGGGGCGAGCGGCTCGAGCGAGCTGGCTCTGTTCGTTCTGAAGGACAGAAGCAGCAACAACAGGTAAGGCAGGGGCAGCAGCGCGATGCAGCGGTTCCGGCGTGGCGGCCTCGGCGGGGACCGGCCGGAACGGGACGGATTCGGCAGCCAGGCGGCAGAGCAGAGGGGATCCGGGTCCAGATCGGGGCCGGGACACGAACTAGACGGGCGGCTATGGTGCTGCAAGGACATGGCGAGGGAACACATTCTGAGAAGATACAGAGGGAGGAAAAGAAATAGAAGGAGAGGAGAAGGGGGTGCGCGCGGCGGAGGAGCTCACCGGCGGCTTGGCTGGCGCAGTGCCACGCGAGAAGGAGGGTGCCGGATCCATCGGACCGGGACGAGGCAAGGGGCGCCATGGATGTGGTCGATGCTGTTCTTTCCTGTTCAACAGGGAAGGGGAGAGCTGGGGAGGTCAGAGAGGGCAAGAGAGAGAGAGAGAGAGAGAGACGGGAACGCACGACGGCGGGGTCTCACCAGCGAGGTCCGGCGTGGGACGGTGCGGACGGGAGGCCATGTGGACGGGGAGTGGCTGGGCTGTGGCCGGCGGAAGGCGGACTTGGCGAGAGGAGGTCGAGGCAGAGGCGCGGGAGAGCAGCGGGGTCTGCGTGCGGCGGTGTGGCGAAGCAGAGCCCGACGGGGGGGGTCTCCACGGCAGAAGGCGAGTCCGGAGGGGAGGCAGATGCCCGGGAGGACGAGGATCAGGGAGGCGGGAGGCTTCGGGCGCCGGGCATCCACGAGCTCGGGTCGATTTGGATCGGGAGGATCCCGAGGGCGAAGGGAGTTGGTCGGGGCTGCGGCCAGAGGAGGTTGGTCGGGCACGGAAATGGAGGCGGTGGTTGGATTGGGTGGAGATGGATCCCGAGGTGGGAGGAGGCTGTAGGTGGCGACGGCTAGGGGGGACAAAGGAGAGGATTTCTAGGGTTTGACAAAATGGACTAGGGTGGACTATATATATAGCAAGTGGATTTTTGGGTAGGGGTATTTGGTCCCTCCGATCAAGATCGAACGGTCAAGAAAAACACACTAGGAGAGTCCAAATAAGAAAACGAAGATGATTTGAAGATGTTAGGGGATGATCCGAATCCAACGGTAACGACAGAACGGGTCAGGTTCGGGATAGGTTTCAGATGCGCGCGCGAGGGGGCTGCGAGTTGGCAAGAGAGGTTAGGTGGTCACGGTCAAGAGGGAAGCAAAACCCGGTTGGTCTGGAACGGTCAGCGCGGGCAAGGCGATCCGAGGGAAGGTGATGAAGGCAAAAGGGAGAAACGACAACGATGAACGAATGCAAGTTTTAAGAAAACGATGCCGATGCAATGCGAATGATGACATGAGACGAGATGCATAACAAGAACAAAATGCAAAACAACAGACAAAAACCCAACCACAGAGGAAAAAAAAATATATCACATCTCCGGAAAAGGCAAGAGTCGGAGTTATGAATATGGAAAGTTCTATCCGGGGCGTTACAACACTCCACCACTACGAGAGGATCTCGTCCCGAGATCTAGGATGGCACCAGAGGGAAACGGAAGAGGAAGATGTAAAACATAGTTGCTTCTTTGACAAACGAGTGAAACCCAAGAACCTTGAGAGGTTGAACAAAATGAAAGAAAGAAAACAACGAAGATGAACAAAGTTGAAAGCACTCTGTTAGAAAAGAGGAACATGGGATACAACGAGAACTAAGAGGTTTAGTGATAAGATAGATATTGAAACCACTCCGGTTAAAACTAGATAGAGAAGGAGTAAGAATGATATAATTTGGGCAGCACTCCGACTGTAAATGGAAGGAATTGAACATGAACTTGACAAGATGAGAGGATACTTGATGAAATCAACAACACACTGCATCCGGAATTGAAAGAATGGCACAAGGGGTAAGAAACATTTCAGACCGCACTCCGGTTGAGAAGGGAGGCAAAACTTGATAAGATGAAAGAGCTTGAATGAGTACACAACACTGCGGTTAACTGGATAAGCATGAAAAGAACATGATCCTCACAAAACAAGGTGATGAGTGAAGAGAGCAACATCACCATGCCTCCGGAAGAAAGAATAGAAGATAGATCATTGGAATAACAGAATGGAGAAGAAAATGCCAACTTCTGCCACAAATGAGCTTGGAAAGCATCCTTGCGAAGAAGAATTGAACGGAGTTGTTGCAAAATCAACAACGAAAAGCACAAGCTTGTTGTGGGCTTATGGCAAACATCTCAAAACTATGAGGTGACAACCGGCCACTAATGGAAACCATTGATTTGATTGAGAGCACCAAAAAGATGACAAACTTCTTCACCGAGAGGATAGGAGAAAAACTCGGATCATTGATAGCACCATAATTAGCAACATTCCTTCGGGAAGGCCTTTAGGGAAATCTTTACCAAGATAACTCCAACGAAGAGATTGATGGATTTAAAATATCTCATTCTTGATAACATGTGAATCACTAAACATGAATGGAAATTATCAAGAATGATATAACATCACCTCAAAAGATAAGGTAGAAAGAATTGCACTTCGAAATGCAAGAAGAAGAACACTTGAACTCCTCAAAACAAAACATGTGTTGAGCACCATGTTTAATTTTGAGTATACCTTGGCTGATCTTAACTTCAAGAGAAATCTTGATGAACAAAAGAAGAATGAAAGGAATCCTTGACGAACTATCATGTAGAGCCTCCATGAAGAACTCCGGGAATAAAAAGATGATAAAAAGAAAGAGAAGTTGAAAACACAAGGTGAATCCTTGCAATGATTTAGATGGAGCTTCGCGATGAGATAATTGAGAGAGCTTGGAACTCCGAAAAGAAAGATGAAGCCTCTCGAACCGAGAATTACTTCATCATGAACAATCTCTGGAAGAAAATAATTCAATCACCTCGAGGAAATAAGAATAAGATTTATTGTATGCCTATCCTTCATCAAATTAAATTGATGGCAAGCAATGGATTTTGCATATTACTTATTCTCGTAGAAAGGATTAAGAGAGATATAGTGCAAATTTCAGAAGGTATTGATGGAACCACCGGTGGGATTTGGGGACAACGAATATTTGATATGATAACGAAGGAAGTGAAATCTTGAACGAACCACCGTAAGAATTGAAAATGAAAGTAGCAAAGGCACAATTCACTGGGAAGAATTGGAAAACGAATGAAGATACTTGAGGGGATTTAGATACATGAGAACGAAGAGATCATGAACTGATTAGAGGGTATTTGAATGATGCACCGGTAAGATTTGGAGAATGATAGCTACACGCTGAGAATGAAGAATTATGACATGATGGCCTTCGGAGGAAAGAAATGGAAACAACTCATGAAATGCTCCGGATGGTAAGAAAAGAGTTGTCTCAATCGAAAGCAATTATGAGAGGATGGCATCAAGCTAGGACCATGAATATTCAAGAGAATGGACCAAGATTTAAGAGAAATCCTTCTTCGGTCTTCAAATGATGAGAATGACAACGAGAAACACCACCAAGAATTATTGAGGCACACCGGAAGAATCAAAAGCGAAGAGGTTGAGCCAACTATGAAAAGAATTTGAAAGATCTTGGAGAAAAGCATTTGACTGATGATAACTCATTCTTACCTCAAACTTGGAGAAGATTTTAGGATAGCTCTGGGAAAATAGAAGAGTCAGGTAAGATCCTGGGAAAAGACCTGTGGGTTAGGGCCCACTCAAAAGAACACCGTTGAAAAGATTTAAAAGAGATGTTGCACCGGTTGAATTAAATGACTTGAATGAGATACCAATCTCGAAAGAGCTTGAACGAATGCAGAGTGGAAACACGAATCTTCGAGATATCTTGAGCACTCCGGAATAACAAATAGCGAGAAGTAGAATGATAATGAGGTGCACCGGTATGAGAAGACATTGAAATGAGGAAAAAGGCATGATCAACAAAACTTGACTTGAATCCACCGGAGAAGAAAAAGGAATGAGGAATGACGAACTAGTAGAGCATCTACTTGAGAACCACCGGGTAAGAACATTGATGGAAAAGAATGGAGAAACTTCACAAAATAAAAGGATACTTGGTAAAGAAATCTTAGTCCTTGAGGAAAAAGGGTGGGTGGGCGGGAAAAAACAAAGGCAACTTGGAGACGCATGAAACAAACACCGTTGAGAAGAAATGATAATTGGTCTTGCTGTTGTTGAAGTGATTGGATCCACTTGAAGAGAAACACGCCGGTTGAAAAGGATAGACATGACAATCTCGATTGTCGAGAAGGATTGGTATTCACATCGGAGTATGAGAACACCATTTCGGAAAGGTATGGAATCAACACTTGACATTGAAGCAACTCGAATACCACAACTCAAAACAAAAACAAAGGACTGGCTTGCAGAATAAGCCGGAACAAACATATGATAGAGATTTCGTCCGAAGTTTCCGTGGTGGGGCCTACAGGGCTCGATCGTACAGCACCATCATGTACAAGGCAGTGCACATGACATACAAAGCGTCCCCGAGTCGGCATGGCCAAGGACTCTATAACACACAACGAGACCACTGTAAAACCAACCGTGAATAGGCGGACCACTAGACGTCGAACCCCAATTTCATATCATACATCCGTCGAAAAGATATCCTAAGAGCTACTTGAATTCCCACCTAAGAAACTCCCGAAATTCTCCGGTTATGCAATCAGGTGTTGGGGATACAGGGGAAGCATAATATCTCACCCAAAACTAGCAAATCCTACATCCAGCTATATCCATCCTTCAACACATAACCAAGAAACCTTCGGAAATCGTCTACCTCAACCTTCGAAAAGCATCCGTTATACGAGTCATGGCAATACTCCCGTACTCACCTCAGTACTGGGTTATCGGGGTTATCTCACCAACAACTGCATAAAAGAGATTTTCGATGTCGGCGTACTAAACTCAGGTATTCCAGAACTGCAACGATAAAATTATGACGACAACACCTCAGAGCTCAACTCCCCGGGACACTTCCACTAAACCCCTGACAGGAGGCACCAAGACAATGTTCTATCATAAAACTATCGGAACGATTCCAAGATACCCGCGTGATCCTCAAATTTTTTTAGTGAAATTTGAGAAGAGAAGAGTCAAAACTCTACGTCAGAATGCCTTACCAGAGCGATGAAGAGACTGGGGAGTAAAAAGAATTCCTAACTCTCCGATATATATAATCCTAAATGACTCAAAACATTTTTCTAGACACAACTCGGCCGCTAAAAACGATCAAGCAGTGGGGCTCCTAAGGTCGGGGAAGGCTCTGATACCAACTTGTCACGCCCTCGATGCGGCTATATCTCCCACGTGTCGAAGCACGACTTAGAGGCATAACCGCATTGAAAGCAATGTCGCAAGTGAGGTAATCTTCACGCAACCCATGTAATACATAAGGGAAAGAGATACATAGTTGGCTTACAATCGCCACTTCACACAATACATGAGTAAAGCATTACATCATACAGATACAATCAAGGTCCGACTACGAAACCAAAATAAAAGAAGAACCCCAAATGCAACAAAGGTCCCCGATCGACCCCAACTGGGCTCCACTACTGATCACTAGAACGAAACAACACAAAGGGCAAGTTCTTCATCGAGCTCCTCCTTGAGCTCGGATGCGTCACCTGCACGGTTTCATCAGCACCTGCAAACTGGTTTTAGAAGTATCTGGTGAGCCACGAGGACTCAGCAATCCCATTACCATGGGTATCAAGACTAGCAAAGCTTAATGGGAAAGTAATGGGTAAAATGGTGAGGTTGCAGCAGCGGCTAAGCATGATATGGTGGCTAACATACGCAAATGAGAGCGAGAAGAGAAACAAAGGAACGGTCATGAAGCTAGCAATGATCAAGAAGTGATCCTGAACACCTACTTACGTCAAACATAACCCAGAAACCGTGTTCACTTCCCGGACTCCGCCGAGAAGAGACCATCACGGCTACACACTCGGTTGATGCGTTTTAATTCGGATCTGGTGTCAAGTTATCTACAACCGGACATTAACAAATTCCCATCTGCCACATAACCGCGGGCACGGCTCTCGAAAGTTTATACCCTGCAGGGGTGTCCCAACTTAGCCCATGACAAGCTCTCGCGATCAACGAAGGAATAGACCTTCTCCCAGGAAGAACCGATCAGTCTCGGAATCCCGGTTTACAAGACATTTCGACAATGGTAAAACAAGACCAGCAAAGCCGCCCGATGCGCCGACAATCCCGATAGGAGCTGCACATATCTCGTTCTCAGGGCAACACCGGATGAGACATCCTACGAGTAAAACCAGACCTCGAGTTGCCCCGAGGGGGCCCCGCAGTATACTCGGTTCGAACCAGCACTTAGACAAGCACTGGCCTGGGGGGGGGCTAAAATAAAGATGACCCTCGGGTTGGCCGACCCAAGGGAAGGGTATAGGTGGTGGTGAGGCAAATGGTAAAACCAAGGTTGGGCCTTGCTGGACAAGTTTTATTCAAAGCGAACTGTCAGGGGGGTCCCATAAATCACCCGACCGCGTTAGGAACGCAAAATCCGGGAACATAACACCGGTATGACGGAAACTAGGGCGGCAAGAGTGGAACAAAACACCAGGCATAAGGCCGAGCCTTCCACCCGTTACCAAGTATATAGATGCATTAAATAATATAAGAGATATTGTGATATCCCAACATAACCCTGTCCACCATTCAGAAATCTTCAACTTCACCTGCAGCTAGCAACGCTATAAGAGGGGCTAAGCAAAGCGGTAACATAGCCAAGCAACGGTTTGCTAGGAAGGTGTCAAAGGTTACAGGTTCATGGCAATTTGGGAGGCATGGTAAACAAGTGATAGGTAGTGCAGCATAGCGATAGAACAAGGCAACTAGCATAGCAATGATAGTAGTGAGATCCAAGGTGACGGTCATCTTGCCTGAAATCTCGCTAGGAAGAAGAACGAGTCCATGAAGAAGACAAACGGACGCAGTCGAACGAATCCTCACGAACGCAATGTTACCGGAACTAAGAAGCAACACCGGAAAGAAGCAAACAACATGGTAAACACACAATCATAAATATGGCATGATGCACAATCAAGTATGATGCATGTCCGGTTTAATGAGGCATAGCATGGCAAAGTGCAACACACAATACTACAAGTTAAGTGGAGCTCAATATGCAACGAGTTGCATATTGACGAAACACCACATCCGAGTTATTTAGTTCGCTCTCGTTTAGGTACACAACAATGTTAAATGTTGTTAAACATGTCAAGGGGTGTAACAGAAGTAAACTAAATATTTAGGCAAGTTTAAATGAGGCCGGAACAACAAACAACATTTCCGGAAAAACCTCATATGCAATTTATGAATTTGCTACTGTTCTGACCTAAAACATATTTTAAAGTTGTTAAATAGGAAAATAAAGTGGACCATGTTAAACTAGGCATTTTTCCACCCCATTTACATATAAAGTTTATTAAATTCGGAGTTACGGTTAAATAGTTATGAAATAAAGCATTTTAACATGGCATTTATGCAAAATTAAACAAACAACAAGTTTAAACATATTTAACATGGATGAAAGTTGGAAATTGTGAAACTAGATGAAAAACTAAGCATTTTTCATATATAAATCATTTTAAACCGATGCACAGTTGTGGTGTTATTAAATGCATGAAGTATGAGGGTTTTTCTGTAAAACTGTTAATTCACTGGATAATGGACAAAATCGCACGCAAGGAAAAAAACACTAGGCCGAATCTGGCTGGCCCAACAACAAAAAAAAACGGGAGGGCGCTGGAGGTGGCCTCACCATGGGCTTCGGCCCGGCTGGAGGAGAGGCCTGGCAGGCCGCGAAGGGGCGCGCTGGGCCTGGAGGCGCGGTCAACGGGGCGAGCGGCTCGAGCGAGCTGGCTCTGTTCGTTCTGAAGGATAGAAGCAGCAACAACAGGTAAGGCAGGGGCAGCAGCGCGATGCAGCGGCTCCGGCGGGGCGGCCTCGGCGGGGACCGGCCGGAACGGGGCGGATTCGGCAGCCAGGCGGCAGAGCAGAGGGGATCTGGGTCCAGATCGGGGCCGGGACACGAACTAGACGGGCGGCTATGGTGCTGCAAGGACATGGCAGGGGAACACATTCAGAGAAGATACAGAGGTAGGAAAAGAAATAGAAGGAGAGGAGAAGGGGGTGCGCGCGGTGGAGGAGCTCACCGGCGGCTTGGCTGGCGCAGTGCCACGCGGGAAGGAGGGCGCGGATCCATCGGACCGGGACGAGGCAAGGGGCGCCATGGATGTGGTCGATGCTGTTCTTTCCTGTTCAACAGGGAAGGGGAGAGCAGGGGAGGTCAGAGAGGGCAAAAGAGAGAGAGACGGGGACGCACGACGGCGGGGTCTCACCGGCGAGGTCCGGCATGGGACGGTGCGGACGTGAGGCCATGTGGACGGGGAGTGGCTGGGCTGTGGCCGGCGGAAGGCGGACTTGGCGAGAGGAGGTCGAGGCAGAGGCGCGGGAGAGCAGCGGGGTCTGCGTGCGGCGGTGTGGCGAAGCAGAGCCCGACGGGGGGGGTCTCCACGGCAGAAGGCGAGGCCGGAGGGGAGGCAGATGCCCGGGAGGACGAGGATCAGGGAGGCGGGAGGCTTCGGGCACTGGGCATCCACGAGCTCGGGTCGATTTGGATCGGGAGGATCCCGAGGGCGAAGGGAGTTGGTCGGGGCTGTGGCCAGAGGAGGTTGGTCAGGCACGGAAATGGATGCGGTGGTTGGATTGGGTGGAGATGGATCCCGAGGTGGGAGGAGGCTGTAGGTGGCAGCGGCTAGGGGGGACAAAGGAGAGGATTTCTAGGGTTTGACAAAATGGACTAGGGTGGACTATATATATAGCAAGTGGATTTTTGGGTAGGGGTATTTGGTCCCTCCGATCAAGATCGAACGGTCAAGAAAAACACACTAGGAGAGTCCAAATAAGAAAACAAAGATGATTTGAAGATGTTAGGGGATGATCCGAATCCAACGGTAACGACAGAACGGGTCAGGTTCGGGACAGGTTTCAGATGCGCGCGCGAGGGGGCTGCGAGTTGGCAAGAGAGGTTAGGTGGTCACGGTCAAGAGGGAAGCAAAACCCGGTTGGTCTGGAACGGTCAGGCGGGCAAGGCGATCCGAGGGAAGGTGATGAAGGCAAAAGGGAGAAACGACAACGACGAACGAATGCAAGTTTTAAGAAAACGATGCCGATGCAATGCAAATGATGACATGAGACAAGATGCATAACAAGAACAAAATGCAAAACAACAGACAAAAACCCAACCACGGAGGAAAAAAAGTATATATCACATCTCCGGAAAAGGCAAGAGTCGGAGTTATGAATATGGAAAGTTGTATCCGGGGCGTTACATAGATCCACTCTTGTACTACCCATATCATCAATATTAATCAAGCAGGACGTAGGGTTTTACCTCCATCAAGAGGGCCCGAACCTGGGTAAAACATCGTGTCCCTCGTCTCCTGTTACCATCCGCCTAGACGCACAGTTCGGGACCCCCTACCCGAGATCCGCCGGTTTTGACACCGACAATGACCCGTGGAGGAAACGCAAGGATCTGTTCGATGGTGAAACCGAACCCCGAAAACGCCCGCGTACGAGGAGCAGCGAGGAAATAGACGAGCTGTTGAAAAATTGGAAAGATTGCCCACTGCCGGGAAAGAAGCAAAAGGCGCCAGAGCCGGGAAAGAAGCGAAAGACGCCAGAGCCGCTGCTGAAGGTATGGAAAACGAGGTCTGTTTTCTGGGACTTGCCGTACTGGAAGATCCACCGTGTGCCTCACAGCCTTGATGCCATGCATATCACGAAGAACGTGTGCGAGAGTCTGCTTGGTACCCTGCTCAACATGCCAGAGAGGACCAAAGATGGGCCGAAAGCAAGGGCAGACTTGAAATCAATGGGCATCAGGCAGGAGCTTCACGCTAATGATGATGATGATGATGATGATGATGATGATGATGATGAGGCGAAGTAGGACACAGAAACTCGTCACAAAGGCAAAAAGGCCAAGAAGACCAGAAATGACTACCCTCCCGCGTGCTTCACTCTAAGTCAGGAGGAGATCGAGCAGTTTTCCACCTGCCTCGTAGGAGTAAAACTTCCTTACGGTTACGCGGGGAAGATAAGTAGATACCTAGACCCAGCGAAGCAGAAGTTCTGCGGGATGAAGTCTCACGACTATCACGTGCTGATGACGCAGATACTTCCAGTTGCAATCCGTGGGATCATAGACGCGCACGTCCGTGAAATGCTATTTGGCCTATGCAAGTTTTTCGACGTCATCTCTTGGAAGTCGATTGGCGTGAGGCAACTCAGAAGGCTACAGGAAGAGATCGTGGTGATACTATGCGAGCTTGAGATGTACTTCCCGCCCGCATTCTTTGATGTTATGGTGCATCTGCTGGTCCATATCATGGAGGATATCATCCAACTTGGGCCGACGTTCCTGCACAGCATGATGCCGTTCGAAAGGATGAATGGTGTCATCAAAGGATACGTTCGCAACATGTCACGTCCACAGGGAAGTATAGCCAGGGGCTTTCTGACCGAAGAGTGCATCTCCTACTGCACGAATTATCTAGGCATCGAGAACCCCATTGGTCTGCCCGTCAACAGGCACCTCGGTAGGCTCGCTGGATGGGGTCACCATGAGGGTCGCCGCGAAATGCATGTCGACTTCGAGGGTCGACTCACCGACTTTGAAAGAGCAAACCTAGTCGCGCTACAACACATAGACGTGGTCGATCCTTGGGTGGTAGAACACAAAACCTTTACTGAGAAGACGTACAATGACCGAGGCCAACAGAGGACGGACGGAGATATAATCAAAGAGCACAACTCATGTTTCACGCGTAGGTTCAAGCAGAAGCTTCTGTCGTACTCTTTACATGAGGATTCTTCCGCGGAAGAACAACTCATATTCGCCTTGTCACAGGGTGCCGAGCACAACCTGATGACCTATGAGGCGTACGATATCAATGGCTACACATTCTACACCGAGAACAAGGACATGAAGAGCGATGGTTATCAGAACTCCGGAGTAATGATGGAATCCTACACCGGTAACGACAAGGACAGATACTACGGAAGGATCAAGGACATCTGGGAGCTGAGCTACGCTGGAGAGAAGGTCCCGATGTTCCGTGTCAGATGGGACAAGAGCGCCCTAAAAGAAGACCGGTATTTCACCACCATGGTTATACCCGAAGCCAAATCCAAGACCGCGGGTGCAAACGTCACCGCGAAAAATGAGCCATGGGTACTGGCTTCCCAGGTGGACCAATGCTTCTTGATTACCGACCCATCAAAGCCCAGTCGTGTTGTCGTGAGGAGAGGCAAAAGGAAGATCATCCGAATGGATGGAGTAGCCAATGAGCAAGACTTCGATAAGTACGGCAACCCGAAGATCGAACATGACGACGACGATAAAGTAGCAGCACACACCACAAGAAGAAGCAGGACCACCCTACCTAAAGGACGTCCGTTCCACAGAAGAACTTCATTTGCGAAAAAGAAGGGCAAGAAGATTGTGAACAGATAGCTAGCTAAGATCGATTGTATTTAAATCGTAGTCTTCATTTCTCGATTGTATTTCATGGGCACTTTTTGATATAATGAATATTTTTAAATTTCATGGGCACTTTTTGAATTCATGAGGACACTCGATCTCGATCCCCCTCCATCTCGATCTCGATTCCCCCTCCATCTCGATCTCGATCCCCCTCCATCTCGATCCCACCCGCACCCTCCCCTGCTAGCTCCACCGCCGCCGACGACCCACCACAACCCTCCCCCGCTCCACCGCCGCCGACGAGC
>NC_041385.1:96463681-96479470 GCF_002162155.2 Triticum dicoccoides | reverse complement strand
CGATGATATTTTCAAGTAACAAATTTGAACATATTTTTTAAAAAATTATTACTGTTTTTATAAAAAAATATTACTGTTATGATTTAAACAAGTTTGAACATATTTAAACACAAATAAATATCAAACAGCATTTAAAATGCATAAAAGAAATATTGGGGAGCCTGGGAATCGAACCCAGGACCTCCTGGTGTGTCTGTTGTGTGCTGACCAGTCGGGCTAGTGGGCGGGTTCTGATGTGGATTGGGTTAGGTGGAATATAACCTGAGTGCTCGAACTGTAAAAAAACATTCTAATGGCGCACCTCTGCGGGGTGCGCCATTAGTAAGCTTCCCCCCAGTCCACCTATTCCCCTCCCTCGCTAGATCCCCCCACTCGACCTAACTTTGCCCCCCTCCGCCCCAACCGTACGCCGCCGCCGCGCCTGCACGCCCCCGTGCTTGCCGTCCCCAGCTGTGCTCGCTGCCCCCGCCGCACCCGAGCGCCGCCTCCCTCGCCGTCCCCCCTCCGTTCGCGCCCGCGCCCTCGACGTCCTCCCTCCCAAGCCTCGAGGGCACTCGCGTGGAACGGATCGGGCGAGACACAGAGACAGGCGAGTGGAGGAGCCCGCCGCGTGTCACCGGAGCTTCAACGCCTAGCCGCTGCCGGAGCTTCAACGCCGACGTCTTCCTCCATTCCTCCATCCCCTCCCCAGGTGATTTCTCCCTTCTCCTCCACCCCCTCCCCTGCAAACCCTAGCGCCGCCCCTGTGATTTTGCTGCACCACTATCCGCCATGGACGGGCCTTGCTCCGCGCGCGGCTACACCGTGATGCCCACTGCCTGACCTCGCCTCCGGCTGTCACCCGGCCGCACCAGACCGCGCTCACCCCGCCCCTGTCCATTCCCTGGTCGCGAGGTCACGCCCTGGCCTGCAGCCGTCTGCTTCGGGTGCGGCCGCCCGCGCCACCGTTCAGCATGATCCTAAGGCACTCGAGGGCCGTCATCGATGAGATGGTGATGATGATACAATCAATCATCTCAACTCACCACTGATTGTTGCATAGCTTAATTGTAGTTCTGATCCGTTAATCCACCCAATTCATTCATATTTGCATTCCTTCATTCATTTGTAAATTGTACATCATAGTTAACCTCGACTCAGGTTTAGTTTGACAGCAATGTTTAGTGTAACCATCATCATCATGTTGTAAAAAGACAGTTCATTTCATTTTATTTGTAAATAAATGCAAATTGTAACAGATTGTTGTACAGATGGGGCCCTCATTTGCCTTAGCTATGAATAACAATTCATGTTCATTTCTGGGTTTCTTGCTCTTGTTCTGTTTGAGTGGTTAGATCAGGCTATTAACATGAATTTAACTAAACAGGAATTTTATGTTGTTGCTGCTAAAGATGAGTAGTTGTAGGAAGATGATGCATAGTAGTTTTATTTTGTTGTAGTAGTTGTTGGATGTTATTGTAGTTGAAGTTGCAGGAGTAGATAATGGAGTACTGCCAATTTACTGTTAGTAAAGATGTTGAACACACAACTGTTGTTTACTCTAGTGATAGGAGTAGTAGTGGTGGCCATCTAGTTGGACTACTACTGCTAGGACTTGCTCCAGATTTTAGGATTTCTTTTCTTTTAGGATTTATTTTCTTCTAGGACTAGGTTTTTATTATTTTTCTGTTGTGATTGTTTTCTGAGCTCTTTCTTTTTCATTTCCTACTATCCTTATCCTAATTATCTTAAATTGTTATGATGTGTGTAACAGGATTAGATCTTGGATTTGCTAGTGAACTTTGGGATTTTCTTAGCCAGCTTGGTGACTCCATATTTTTCACTATTTCAGCAAGTCTTTTGTAAGCATTAAACTTTCAGCACTACATTTTTATCTTATGTGTACATCTGTTTGCTTCCAATTGCTATATATGTATTGTTGTTACTAAAAATGATGAAGCTCCTGTCAATTTCTATACATATATATGTGTATGATGATCCTCCTTTCCTGCAGTATTACAGCACTTGCAGTAGTATGGCACTTGCAGTAGTGGTGCCTACGCAAGATACAGTTCAGATTTCATTAGTTTCATAAATTTGTATGACCACAGATTTGTAAAGTTTCAGAGATTTGTATGACCAAAGATACAGTTCAGATTTGATTAGTTCCATAAATTTGTATGACCAAATATATATTTCAGATTTGTATAGTTTCAGAGATTTGTATGACCAAAGATACAGTTCAGATTGGAATTGTTTCAGAAATTGGTATGACCAAAGATGCTATTGTATATAAATGGGCTGCTGTAGAACTGTTCTTCATATTTACAGTGCTATTGTAGTGAAATATGCTGAATTTTCTGCTCTGATTGTTGCTCAAAGAAATTTAGCAAAAAATGGGGTCCTGGGAGACGCCGTTGCTGCTTAAGGCCCTTGAGAGGCCCTTCGTGTCGTGATGATTTTGCAGGTACCCTGAGAGGCCCTTGAGTTTGCCGGAATGTTGATTAACTTCCGTTTTGGCAAATTTGGGTACTCCATATGTCCTATTTTCAGCAAAGGCCATGCTGAAATTTTCCGTGAATTTTAGCATGACTTTGCTAAAAATCGGACATATGATGTACTTACTAGTAATGCATGGGCCGGGGTATCTTAGTACTTAATTAAGTAGGATCAACTGCCCCTTTATTCTTGCTGCATTAAACCATAGGTGGCAATAGAGCCAAGTGATTAGGCCCAACTTAGAATTCTCCTCAGCATCGATAAACCCTAGATGATAAACCCAACATAGGTGGCAATAGAGCCAACTGATTAGTGCCAAGTGATTAGGCCCAACCTAGGGTGCCTCGGCATCGATAAACCCTAAATGATGAAAACTTAACTTAGCATTTAGGGTGCCTCGGCGTCGATAAACCCTAAATGATGAAACCTTGGCTTTTAGGGTGCCTCGGTGTCGATGAGAACCTAAATGATGTACGCTTAGGCTTTTAGGGTGCCTCGGCGTCGACAAACCCTAAATGATAAAAGCTTAGCTTTTAGGATGCCTCGGTGTCGACAAACCCTAAATGATGAGACCATGATCTTGTTCCTTGACAATAACCAACTTTTTGACCAAACTTTTTTCCTATTTAGAGCGAAACATGGCCCACAATGATGAGGCCGGCGGTTCGGGCGGCAAGCAATTCTGGGAGCTGTCCCAGGAGTTGGAGGTACAACCTCACCGCTATGAGGATGCCGCGGAAGACACCGATCCTGACTACACAACCCCTAGTGGCTTCAGGGATGACACCATTGATGGTGCCGCCGAGGATGCCACCACTGATGATGGCAGCGCACACACAGATGGCAGCCAACCGAAGAGGCAACGGAAGGACCGGCGCCCGAGCGCGCTCGGCACCGTCAGGGAGGAATTTACTGAAGTGGACTCCGATGGGAATCCGACGGCGCCCAAACAAGTAGTCAAGGGGTACTCGGTTCAGCTCGGGTGCATTCTCCGGAGCACCGTCTCGATCAACACCGAGAACCTAAGGCATAAGGACCACGGGAATTTGCGCAGCCTCCTCTTCACGAAGCTGCACGAACGATACAAGTTCTCCGCTGAGTTTGCAAACACACGCCTCTCAGGGAATAAAGTGAACAGTATCGCCCTCACGAGGATGAGCACGGCCCTGTCTACTTGGAGAAGCACGGTGAAGGCAATGATTGACAAAGGTGGTAGTTATGACAAGATCAAGGCAAAATATCCTTTGATGAGCAAAGATGAGTACAAGGAGTTCAAGATCAAGTGCGAGAGCAGCGCAACCTCTGAATCAAGTCAGTGGGGGAAAGAAATGCGGAAGTTCAACTTAGGGGTCCACCAACTCGGTCCCGGCGGTTACAGAGTGGCGGAATCTATATGGGACAAGGAGGACGCGGAGCGTGCCGAGCAAGGCCTACCGCCCCACTTCGAGAAATACCGTGACAAGCAGACCAGGAACTTTCTCAGAGCCCGGTACAAGGAGGACCCGGTAACAAAGGAGCTTACCACGGATTCGAAGATCAGGGCACTCGAGCTTGTTCTGGTAAGGAATACACCCCCGCGTAATTATCTCCATATGATTGCATTCTAATTAATCCCCAATATTTCTAAATGGTTCACGTTCCTTCCGCAGGACACTGAAAGCAGTAGCGTGGGGTCGTCTCAGAGCTCCCCTTTTGACACCCTTTTAAATAGGGCATTGAACGTAATGAAAAACAAGGATAAGCTTAGTAAGCCGACGTCAGCTGGTCGTGTGGCCGGCAAAGGCTTGTCCACAAAATGGTCGTCGTACTATACCGCTGGTGGGCGAAAGGAGAAAAAGACCAGCTTGGAAAGCCAGTCGCGCGAGGTTGAAGCACTCAAGGCACAAGTGGCGCGGATTCCGGAGCTCGTACAAGAGCAAGTGGAACAACAATAGGGAACGAAGCTCAACACCATGGTGCCTACGTTGATTCATGGGCTGACGACGTGGATTGCGGGCGGCCAACAAGGGCCTCCCCCGGTTCCCAGCTTCATGGCCAGCAACTCGCACAGCGCGCAGGCGGCACCATTGGTGTCTCCAGCGGCGCCATTGGTGTCTCCGGCGGCGCCATTGGTGTCTCCGGCGGCGCCATTGGTGTCTCCGGCGGAGGCGGTATTCGTGTCTCCGGCGCCGGCACGGGCATTGGAGCTTAATGCACCCGGGTGTACGCCGGCCGGCACCTCGCCAGCAAGCGCCCCCTCCGTCAGTTGCACACCCGCCATTGGCGGTGCCTCGACATTAGCCGAGCTCGACGGCATCACGGTAACTAAGCCTCTCGGCCAATGACTTCATCTCCTTGCCTTTGACTGGGCATCCCTGACGCCCTACATGTTTTCGCAGGGCACCGCCAACGTTCCTTGCACTCTTCTGCACTTCGTGGGCGGCGAGTTGGTCGATGTCGCCAAGGGCAGAATCGTTCAACCGGGCAACCCCATGTTCCACGGTAATCCGATGCCACCCATAGTGTATAGGGTTGAAGTGGTTCGGGTGCTGCTAGGCTGCGACGAGCTGTTACCTCCGATTCGACCCGCTGGGGACGACAAAGAAGATGAGATGACCCTCAGCTCCTGCGTAAACTAGCCCCTGCTTTGGCTGAAGAGCCAGATTCGTTTGGGGGCAGGGGACACCACCCCACAGACGAGACCGCCAGTCGTGCCGGCGCCAAGCCATGGCAAGAACGCCCCAACGCTACCGGACCTGCCGGACATCCCTATGCCGGACATCCCTATGGCACAGGATCCGAACAGCCCTATGGCACAGGATCCAGACGACGACGACAACGACGACGGTACATTTACCAAAGTCGATAAGTACTTTGCTGAACATGGGTATGCTGTCGAGTTCTACGGGCCTCTTTCTCAAGAACCCAACCAAGACGACCGCAATCTAGCTGGTACGGCGGAGAAATCCAATTGCAACAGGCATCGTCTGGCGTTCAGTTCTCAGGAGACGCCTCCAGCTCCTGCCTTCACCGAGCCTCAGATAGCTGAGGTGTGAAATATTATCAGCCCTAACACGCTCAAGCAGGTGGTCTGTGAGCAGAACTCGGTCCCATTACAGGAGATCAAGAAGAAGGGACGGAAACGAAAGACTAACAAGGGCGCCGCTGCGAGCCAGCCCGCACCGATTTCGATCCGTGCTCAGGACGGGCCACCTTCACCTAAGGATATCTCGAGGAGGGTGCATGTGGCGGGTAGGGCGATGCTACCGCCAAATATGCTCAATGCTGCAACCGGTGCTATGCGGAGTCTGCACGACAGTGTTCTTTCTTTGGAGAAGTGGCGTCTCAGAGAGAATGATGTGGCATACCCGGTTTTCGTGGCCAAGGTGCCAGAGGGCAAGGGCTTCGTGGATGGCGACATCGGGGGTACGATCATCCTGCGGTTTGATGACATCTTTGCTATGTTTAACCTTCATCCGCTGCACTACACCTTCGTTCGGCTGTTTTCGCTGAGTATGGAGATGCGGATCATTAGAGACAAGACCTCGGACATCGTGATAGTTGACCCCTTCTACATGCGTACCAAGCACTTGAGCAGCGCTGGGGACCGCCAAGTTGCAAGTTCACACCTCGAAGGCGTCATTCTGGCAAACCCAGATAAGGATAACTTCCTTGTGGCTTACTTTCCCGAGTAAGTCATCCCTTAAACGCCCCGTAACATATGATTTCTTAGATTTCGATCGTTCTTTTTTTTTCTAACATTCCGTGTTCTGTGCAGTGACACACATTGCACACTCATCCTCTTAAGCCCGAAATATTCCATGGCCATGTATTTCGACCCGAACCGTAACTCCAAGATAGACTACACAAATGTCAAGAAAGTTATTGATAATGTTCTCCCCGGCTACGCCAAATCTGGAGGCACCTTCACTAGGGCAGTTCGTAAGTACGGCAAGCACATGTTCTCACACAATACGAAGTTCTGCTGCGTCAAGCAGCCGCCTGGCGGTCAGAAGGATGCCTACTACGCCCTCCATCACATGCGGGCGATTGTAAGGGACCATCATCACCTTCTGCTACCAGATAATCTCAAAGATTGGGCCGCGACCTTGTTGGCAATCCAGGACGCGGACCTCGGACAAGAATTCTTTCACATCCAGTCGGAGTTTGCGAACATCATCCATCAAGATGTCCTTCATACCTCGGGGCAGTTCTTCCTCAGATATCAACAGTCCAACAATGAGATAGATGGAATGCTACAAATGCAGGGCGACAATGACCGTGATTTCATGACCATCATGACAGACGGCGGCTTCGTCCACGCTCATGTCCGATGAGTCGAGTCAAAAGTAGTGATGTGTAGTTCTGAAACATTGATTGGCTCATGTTGTAATTAAACTTTAATGAATTCATATGTCTCTTTGGTTTGGACAGTCGTTCAACTTAGATGTAATCGATGCTATTTATTAGTAGGACCATGAATCGTGCTATTAATGTCTTGCTTTTCTCTTCCGATCCTTTTGTTGCATACTTACATATTGCTTATGTATTGTCTGTTGTTTGGCTTGTGCATAGAGATGCCGTCGTATGTCGTGTACAAGGGTAGGGTTCCCGGAGTCTACGACGACTGGGAGGAGTGTCGGAGACAGGTTCACCGTTTCAGCGGTAACAGTTACAAAGGGTACACCACTAGGGCGGAGGCCGAATCTAGATACGCCCGCTGTCTAGCAGGAGAGAGGAGGGAGCGTTGGAGGAACCGGATGAAGATCAGTTTGATCGTGATGATGCTCATCGTGATGACCGCAGCTCTCTTCTATGTGATGGTAGTTTAGATGATCGATATCGACTTGTAATGTGAAGACAAACTCGATACTCGCGGTCTTGAGACTTTTAATGTTTTATCTTTGTTCGGTCTTTTGAATTCGGAGACTAATATGATGAATTGTATTCGGAGGCTAATCTTCTATTGTATTCGATGAATCTGCTGTTGCTGTGTGCTGCTGTCTATATTCTGTCCAATAATATATTTTATAACCTGTGCAAAAATCAGAAAAGTAAAAAAACAAATATTCATACTAATGGCGCATCACCACAAGGTGCGCCATTAGTATGCCAAAGGATACTAATGGCGCATCACGACAGAGTGCGCTATTAGTATGACAAAGCACATGGTTACGTATGGCCCCCTGGGAGGCATACTAATGGCGCATGGTGTTACATACTAATGGCGCACTGCGTGGTGCACCATTAGTGTACCAGATACTAATGGCGCACTAGTGGTGCGCCATTAGTAAAAAAATACTAGTGGCGTGATACTAATGGCGCATCGGTAGTGCGCCATTAGTAGGCAAAACCAGTGCGCCATTAGTAGGCCTTTTCCTAGTAGTGCATATGGTGCACGCAATTATGGGAATCATGCAAATTATGGAATGCATCAAAATCTCCTAATATGTATGAGGAAACTATGGGGGTCTCCTCATGAGCATTAATGGAAACATCACATGGAGAATATTGACAACATCCAAAACAATGCATATCCGAAGCAATGTGTTCCTGGCATGGCATAGTAGATGAATTGTGCAAATCATGTAAAGGAAGCATGGCAATATCATCGCATGAAAAACAAAAGCCAATGACCATCATCTCGTCATCTATGCCATAAGTGGAAATGGGATTTATTTTAATGGGGCATGCATGTTAGGGAACGTAGTAATTTCAAAAAAATTCCTACGCACACGCAAGATCATGGTGTTGCATAGAAACGAGAGGGAGAGTGTGTCCACGTACCCTCGTAGACCGAAAGCGGAAGCGTTAACACAACGCGGTTGATGTAGTCATACGTCTTCATGGCCCGACCGATCAAGCACCAAAACTACGGCACCTCCGAGTTCTTGCACACGTTCAGCTTGATGACGTCCTTCGTACTCTGATCCAGCAGAGTGTCGAGGGAGAGTTCCGTCGGCACGACGGCATGGTTACGATGATGATGTTCTACCATCGCAGGGCTTCACCTAAGCACCGCTATGATATTATCGAGGAGGACTATGGTGGAGGGGGGCACCGCACACGGCTAAGAGATCAATGATCAATTGTTGTGTCTATGGGGTGCCCCCTCCCCCGTATATAAAGGAGTGGAGGAGGGGGCCGGCCAAGGGGGGTGGCGCGCCCTAGGGGGGGAGTCCAACTCCCACCGGGAGTAGGACTCCCCCCTTTCCTATTAGGAGAGGGAGAGGGAAGGAAGAGGAAGGAGGGAGGAAGGAAAGGGGGGACGGCCCCCCTCCCAATTCGGATTGGGCTTGGGGGGGAGCACGCCCCTCCCTTGCTCCTTTCCCCTCCTTTCCACTAAGGCCCAATAAGGCCCATATACCTCCCGGGGGGTTCCGATAACCTCCTGAAGCTCCGGTATTGTCCCAAACTCACCCAGAACCTTTCCGGTGTCCAAATATAGTCGTCCAATATATCTATATTCATGTCTCGACCATTTTGAGACTCCTCGTCATGTCCGTGATCACATCCGTGACTCCGAACAACCTTCGGTACATCAAAACACATAAACTCATAATATAACTATCATCTTACTTTAAGCGTGCGGACCCTACGGGTTCGAGAACTATGTAGACATGACCGAGACACGTCTCCGGTCAATAACTAATAGCGGAACCTGGATGCTCATATTGGCTCCTACACATTCTATGAAGATCTTTATCGGTCAAACCGCATAACAACATACGTTGTTCCCTTTGTCATCAGTATGTTACTTGCCCGAGATTCGATCGTCGGTATCTCAATACCTAGTTCAATCTCATTACCGGCAAGTCTCTTTACTCGTTACATAATGCATCATCTCGTAACTAACTCATTAGCTACATTGCTTTCAAGGCTTATAGTGATGTGCATTACCGAGAGGGCCCAGAGATACCTCTCCGACAATCGGAGTGACAAATCCTAATCTCGAAATACGTCAACTCAACAAGTACCTTCGAAGACACGTGTAGAGCACCTTTATAATCACCCAATTACGTTGTGACGTTTGGTAGCACACAAAGTGTTCCTCCGGTAAACGGGAGTTACATAATCTCATAGTCATAGGAACATGTATAAGTCATGAAGAAAGCAATAGCAACATACAAAACGATCAAGTGCTAAGCTAACGGAATGTGTAGTGGAATTAACACGACAGTTGTCCTAGTGCGAGGACTTAGTCGTGAGGCTAACGCATCTATGTAGTAGCTTGAGAGGGGTTGATCGGAATCGAGAGACGCAACACAAGACAAGGGTTTAGACAGCTTCGGGCCTCGGGAAACATCATCCGGTAAAAACCCTACATGTTATTTGTGGCTAGGTCTCATGATCATCACGAGGGAGTCGTCGTAAATCGGCTCTCCTTTAGATGTGTCTAGCCCTAAAGATTGTTTCTTCTTGCTTGTCCCCCTTTGAGGAGCCCTGTCCCTCCTTATATATGATGAAGGGGCGGGTTACATGCGGAGTCCAACTCGGACTTTAACTTAAACTATTTTGACTTCCCTTCTTGGACTTCTTAACGTCTGTCGGTTTAACATTGTCTGCCGGTTTAACATTGTCTGTCGGTTTAATATTGTCTGCCGGTTTACCGTCTGTCTTATACCTCTTACTTGACTCTCGGCCGGTTTACCACCAGCCGGTTTACCGTCTGTCTTAGCCATCTGTCTTGACTCTCCGCCGGTTTACCACCAGCCGGTTTACCGTCTGTCTTAGCCATCTGTCTTGACTCTCCGCCGGTTTACCATCAGCCGGTTTACCGTTCCAGCCGGGTCATACCGCGGGGTATATCCCCGACATTAGCCCCCAGTTTAATTTGGATTTATCCATGTTAAACTGATCCTGATCATCCTTAAGTCCTTGTCACTTCCTTCTTCTAGAAAATCCGGTTTAATAGGCCAGCTTCATAATCAATTTGCTGACATTGGTTTGTCACAGAGAAATATTGTGAAGAATAACTTCTTTGACTTAGCTCCCAATGACTTTAAAAAAATAATGGTCCTTGAAATCCTCATCTGATCTTCAGCCGGTTTAAGAATGTAGAACTTGCCGGTTTATAAATATTGATAGCACCGGGTCATACTTATAATTAACATCCAGCTTGAAAATATACCTCTTATATGACTATCACTTGTAGCCCTCAAGTCTTAAGAAGGTAGCATAGCAACAGCTTAAGACTTGCTTCAATATAAATATCACAATCTTGAAGAAATCCAGTTTGTTCATCTCAATCACTAGTCAGAATTGAGTATTCCACATATGTAGCCCCCAAGTGTCGGGTTGTCATGCTTGCAGCAACCTGGAACTTGTAATTGTCTGATGCTCATAAAAACTTCAACCAGTGTAGCCCCCAAGGGCCGGGTCATTATGCAATAATAAGCAGGGACTTTGTAAATATAATTATGTAAAACCTTGAACAGCAACGGTGTAGCCCCCAAAGGTCGGCTTAGTAAGATAATATTGAGCTGGGACTTGATATATACTTCAACAAAAATAACATCATACAATATAATCCCCATCATGGGGCTTGAATCCATGTCCACAAGGTTAAGAGCCTTGTGCTTTACCAACTGAGCAATGGACAATGTAATGGATAAAAAACTTTGTACCTTGAATTGTTGACAGAAGCAATTGGTAGCCCCCAAGGGCCGGCTCATTATGATGTGAGGAGTCGGGTCTTCAATAAGGTGAGCAAACAATGACTTTGCATTAGCCCCCAAGTGTCATGGTGCATGCTTGCAGCGACATGAGACTTGTGTATTTGATGTAATCTCAACTTAAATAATGTAGTCCCCAAGTGTCGGGTTGTAAGCCTGCAGCAACTCGGGACTACTTCCTCCATTGTAGAATAAATCATATCCATTGATAATATGATAGCCATTGCGCAAAAGCGACTTTGGAAACCTTAGTCATAATACTGGTTATTGATAACCATAATAAAAATCCAGCCATGTTGGCTATTAAAGATTTGAATAATATAATCCAATGATTTATAAGCGCATGATTCCAATGGCGCAATCCAAATATATACTGGCGACTTATAGTCCAAAGCCAGGCTGGGGCAATAAACACCGGATTATAAATGATTATGTACTGACAACTTGTAGTTGAAAGTCGAGCCGGGTTAATGAACATCGGGTTAATTTGATGACTGATAGTCATGCCGGGTCAATAGACACCGGTTCAACATAAAATTTATCAAAAGAGAAAAATCTTGACAAAGGCAAATAAAACCGTGTAGTCGAGGCTTTTTGAGGGCTGCCAGGCCCAAATTCGAGGCTTTTTTTGGGCTGCTAGGCTGCTGAGTTGAACCATTTAATAAAGCCTTTTAAGATGGACCTCCAACTAACCAATCACCGTTTTAACTTTGACAAGTGCAAGGTCTCAATGAGAGTAACTGTCAAACGTTCGGAGGGCCGTGCGAGGATGACCTGGATAGGAGTGTCTTACTTAATGAAGGCAGGTTAACTCGGGGTTTTAGGTAAATATACCAGGCTTTCAAGCCGTGGTTCGATACCCAGCTACAAGGGTCCATTCAAACTCCTTGGTATTTGACACAAGGAGCCCCCAAGTAACATGATGAGCTGTGCTCATTGGATGCCTATGTTTGAGCTGTGCATAGCATACAGACTCTCTTTGGCCCCTTGGGTGTGAAGCTCCCAAGCTATATTGTGGCGTGATAGCCGGATTAATGGACAGAACTCCGCTTTGTCAGCTGAAGCCCCCATGTAACCAATAATATGATAAGCCAATAAGGCCGAATACCCATGTTTGAACCGCGCGTCATGGCAACAAGTCCTCTTTGGTAACCTTTAACTTTTCTGAGAACTCGAACTTGCGAGAGATTAATTCTTTTTGAGTCGGAATTTTGAACCAGACATTGACAGCTTCAGAGATTTGTGGGAGATAGATTTCCCCTTGAACCGGATTGTAAACCGGATATTTGAGAGCTTCAACGCTTTATGAGAGAGAGATGTCTCTTGAACCGGATATTGAACCGGAATCCTTTCTGATGACCCGGAACTTCTTCATTGAGCCGGGATTTTGTCATATAATTTTTGAGTCGGAAATTCTCTGACAGCCTTTTAAATTTTCATCAATATAGCAATAGCCTCCGGGACCGGGTTATCTTTCCCTTCAACATCCTGGGGCACTTGAATTTGCTGAAACTGGCCAGACTTGATCATAACAGAAGGTATATATCATTGGTGTTGACAACGCGATATAAATCCACAGAAGGTTGAGGTAATGGCGGCGGGTTATAAATGATCCTATTGGAATTGTGTCAGTAACCCGGCCATTGGGTCATCCACGCTGATTGTTTGAAATTATCCAAACTGTAGGGGCAACGATTTGTACTCCAATTCACTGATCCATCCGGTTTGTTGATAACTTGTGCAACCGGGTATAACCTTCATGTATTGATGGAAATCAGTCTGCAAGGGTAGCGACTTTAAGCGCTTCTGTTGAGCGAAACAGCACGGATAAATGTTAATGCAAAACAACGATGTCATGCACTCCGTATCCGCGGTATAACTCCATTGTTAGCAATGAATAACTGTCCTGATACATTTGAATGACAGATGAACTTGTTGTCTCCACGGCAAACATGGAACCGTTGTCCTGTGTATAAAAAGATTAAAAGGAGAATAATTGTTCTCGAAGAAATTTAACATGCATTGATAATATAAATAAAATGGATAGCACCTGGCATTTCCCTGGGACGTCGAACCAGTCATATATACTGTTGGTGAGACGCAGAAGCTGCAGCAGCTCAGAACAGACCCACTGAGTCTTTCTTTTTTCTTTTCTTTTTCAAACCGGCCCCCACTTTCTTTTTACACGGGCCAGTGACCCGGCGTGGAATCAGAATCACACATGCGTTGTGGTGAAAAAGAGCCGCAACAGAGGCTTCTGAGACCGACGGCGTTGACTCGAAGGTGGAGGCTAGCAGGAGCAACCCGGCACCCGCCGGAACGGTGCGGGCTGTGGCCATGGCGATCCAGAGGTGTGGGGCGGTCCTTGACAGCTGCACGACGCGGGGCGATTCTCCGGCCGAGGCGGACAGCAGAGGCGAGGCCGAATGGGGGCAGCCTTGGGCGAGGCGCAACGGTGGTTTGATTCGCCCGCAGCGGCGATTTGGCGAAGTAGACCAGTGAGCCGGTGGTGGGTCGACGGCCAAGGAGGCCGAGACCGCGGAGGCGTCCCGGCGGGCGAGTCGTAGCGATAGCTGCGATGATGGAGGTAACTCGGCGGGCTGCAGACCATGACGGCGGGTCGCCCTTGCCCGACAGCGTGAGGCCGTGGCGGGTTGACGACGATGAGGCCGACGGGGCTCTGGCCTGGTCACTCCTCTGGCGAGGGTGGAGCACAGGGGTCCGGCGGGCGTCGGTCCATGGCGAGGCGGCAGCACGACGGAGGAGGCTGGAGGTGGAGCAGCAGCGGCGACAGGCAGGCGCGGCCATGGGATCGATCACGGGCGTCCTCATGGTGGCGCTGGATGTATGCGTGTGCGCGGCGGTTTAATACACAGGCAGTTTCGGAGTCAGAGCAGAGGCGAAGACCTCGGTGGCCACGGCGGTTTGAGGCAGTGGAGGCGAAGGCCGCGGCGAGTCACGGCGGTTTAAGGCAGCGGAGTGTGCACTAATTTGGCAAGGCGGTGATGGCGGCTCAGGGGCCGGTCTAAGGCGTCCTCAGCAGGAGTAGCTGTACCGGGCATCTCAAAGCGGAGGCGACTCACGGGCGTGGCGGTTTGAGCAGCGAGATAAGAGCAACCGGCGCGCGGACGGGTCAGAGCAGGTACGTCCGAGCGGATGGCGACTCAGCCCCAGCGGCGTGGTGCGGTCGCAGGTGAAGAGACTCAAGGCCAAGGCGGGTCACTTGGCAATTATAACCCGGACGGCCGCAGGGGCTGCGGTAAGGCCAGGTCGACTTGATCCGGCGGCGGTTCAACACCGGGACTGCGGCTTCACGGAAGCGGAAGCGACTCGGGCATGGGAGAGAAGACTCGGCGCGGGGCCGTGCTTGAAGCGAATCCGAAAAAGGTAATCCGGCGGCAGGGTCGGGCGACTTGGCAGAGGCAGGTCGAGCGGTGAAGCAGAGACCAGCCCGGGCCCCGGGGTCGCGAGTGGGCGGGCGTCGGAGTACAGCCGCTAGCGGGCACCAGAGGGTCCACAGCAAAGGCGAGCCGGGCGGCTCGTCGGCCACGGAGGAGTGGCGAAGGCAAGGCGCTTGACCACGGTGGCAGAGGCGACTCGGCAACAGGCGGCTCGGTCCGTGGCAGCAAGTCACGGGAGCAAGGGGACGAGGCCGCGGCGGCAGCGGCCGGCGGTAGGAACGGTGGCTCGAGGCCAAGGCAAACAGCGGCTTGGCGATGGTGTGACGATGAGAAGGCGCACCGGCGGCTCACAGCCAGGGCAGCTAGCTCGGAGGCAAAACACGGCAAAGGCAAAACGCAGCACAGGTCCGAGTCTTTCTTGGGGTAGCTTAGTTTGACTGATCCACATTCAAGTCTTCCGAATCACAGTGGCTTAAAAACCATCTCAGGGTTGCTCATGTGATGTCGTACTCAAGTAGTACTTTCCAAATCACGTACATAGTAATTCCTTGTTAAATAGTACTCCAATCTGGCAGATTGCTTCTTTTCCTTTTGACTGTTTCGACTTGTACTGCGAAAACTAGGTTCTTTCTTTCAGAGGAGGCAAACGGGAAACGAGGCAACTCAGCAGCGGTAGACGTGGGCTACAGCTGCGGAAGTGAACCACGGCGGTCTTGAACCGACAGAGGCAAGCTCCCAAATGCGTCGTGAGGCAGAGGCGGGTCCGCGGCGACTCAGCGGAAGCCACGCGGGGTGGCACAGTAGGCCAGGCGCTACGCAAGCAGCGATAGCAGAATCCAGGTCGTGGTCGATTTGACCGATCCACATCCAGATCGCCACTGTTTCCTTTCTTTCTTTTCTTTATCTGATCCGGCTCGTACTGCTCACTGGCTGAGTTACCCAAGGACTAGCAGCACTTGTAGCCTTCCATAAGAGCATCTCCAACGGCCGCGCGAAACCACGCGCGCGCGCGGAGCGTTTTGCCGCGCTCCAGCGGCAGCGGAAAAATCACGCGCGGGAACCGCTTGCGCGCGCGCGATAAGCGCCAGCTCGCGGGCCATATTTTGCGCACCGCTTCCGGCGCGCCTATAAAATGCGGCGCGCGCCACACGCCTCTCTCGCACCTTCTCTTCTCCTCTTCCTCTTTCTGCCACGCGCCCCGCCACCGACACGCCTCCGCCGCTCCAGCGCCCCGCCACCGACGCGCGTCCGCCGCT
>NC_041385.1:96455586-96463182 GCF_002162155.2 Triticum dicoccoides | reverse complement strand
CCGCGGCGTCCGCCTGCGCCCCACCGGCGTCTACACCGCGGAGATACGCTCCGGCGGACTCCGGCTCGGCCTCGGCACGTACGAGACGGCGCGCCAGGCCGCCCGCGCGTACGACGCGGCGGCGTGGCGCCTAGGCCGGCCGCGCGGCCAGATGAATTTTCAAGATGTGTACACGCTCCAGCAAGCTCTCGACCTCGCCCCTCTGCCTCGTCTGCACACAACGGAAGACCGTGCGGAGGACGCCGAGCGGCAACGCCGCCTCCTCGTCGCTCAGGAGGACGAGAGGTTCATGGCGGAGTGGCGCTAGCGCCACCCGGAGGACATCGCCTACGAGCAGGCCTACTGGGCAAGGCGCCGCGCGGAGGACACGCAAAGGCGCCGCGAGAAGCGGTTCGAAAGGCGTCAGCGGAAGGCGTTGGCGAATGCGCAGTCCGACATCGTTGCAGCAGTTGGGCAGTCGTTCTTCACGCCGGACGATGATCGGTGGCTGGACATCTGGCTAGACACCTCGGACGACACCGCCGAGGATGATAGCAATGATAGCGACGTAGAGTACTTTCTATCTAGTTGCGCCGTAGTTTATCTATGCTTTCGAACTATCTATCTAGTTGCACCGATGTAAAATACCTTTGTATCATTTTTATTTTATGCAATCTATCTAGTTTTTATTTTATCTATGCGTTCGAAAATTTTAAAAAAATGTTTTGTGCCCGCTGCATTTTAGCGCGCTGCTGGAGCGGCGCGCGCGCGTTGCATTTTAGCGCGGCTGCTGGAGCGGGCGCAGCGCGCCGCGCGCGCGCTAACAGGTTTCTTGCGCGCGGCGCTATAACGCGGCTGTTGGAGATGCTCTAAGGGCATGTACAATGGTGGCATATGGATACATATGCCCCATGACAAAAAATAATTTAAGGCACTTACATTTATTTGTTCTCCCCAATGCAAGCTACAGCTAGTGGGCCTTATTAAGAAATAGAAAATAAAAACTCTAGTACACATGCATCTCTACTTTTCACGCTAACCTTTTCAGCTTTTGTCACCGGACCACACTTTTTCTCTTCAAGCACCCGCCTCCTGGAGAGGATCCCGCTTCCTTGTCCGAACCTACTTTACGTCATATCCGATCCTACATGGCATGCGAGGCATCACCTTGAGGCTATGCATTGTACATGCCCTAATAATTGATCAATCTGTTGATGCCCTCGGGACTCGCAACGCATATGGATAGCAGCAACATGGTGGATCGGACAGAAGCTTGATGTATAGTAATCGGACCCGGCCGCTGATTCTGCAAATCCCTGATGGCTTCGGCGTACTGTTGTAGTGTGCGGGTATAACCCTAACTTCTTGTGAACTTGGACAAATCTTGTATCTGTCGCTCTGACTGTTCGCCATCGAGACGTTTGTCAATTCTTCCGCGTCAGATCTTCTCCGTTCAGTGAATCACGAGCTTCTCGATCCTAGAAGAGATCCCTCCAAAAACTCATCACCACCGTGCGCGAGCCCCACGGTGGGCGCCAACTGTCGTGGAATTAACACGTCAGTTGTCCTAGTGCGAGGACTTAGTCATGAGGCCAACGCATCTATGTAGTAGCTTGAGAGGGGTTGATCGGAATCGAGAGACGCAACACAAGACAAGGGTTTAGACAGCTTCGGGCCCCGGGAAACATCATCCGGTAAAAACCCTACATGCTATTTGTGGCTAGGTCTCATTATCATCACGAGGGAGTCGCCGTAAATCGGCTCTCCTCTAGATGTGTCTAGCCCTAGAGATTGTTTCTTCTTGCTTGTCCCCCTTTGAGGAGCCCTGCCCCTCCTTATATATGTTGAAGGGGCGGGTTACATGCGGAGTCCAACTCGGACTTTAACTTAAACTATTTTGACTTCCCTTCTTGGACTTCTTAACGTCTGCCGGTTTAACATTGTCTGCCGGTTTAACATTGTCTGCCGGTTTAACATTAGCCGGTTTACCGTCTGTCTTATACCTCTTACTTGACTCTCCGCCGGTTTACCACCAGCCGGTTTACCGTCTGTCTTAGCCATCTGTCTTGACTCTCTGCCGGCTTACCACCAGCCGGTTTACCATCTGTCTTAGCCATCTGTCTTGACTCTCCGCCGGTTTACCATCAGCCGGTTTACCGTTCCAGCCGGGTCATACCGCGGGGTATATCCCCGACAGAATGGTTCATGTCAATCACATCATTCTCCTAATGATGTGATCTCGTTAATCAAATGACAACTCATGTCTATAGTTAGGAAACTTAACCATCTTTGATTTACGAGCTAGTCAAGTAGAGGCATACTAGTGACACTATGTTTGTCTATGTATTCACACATGTATTATGTTTCCGCGTAATACAATTCTAGCATGAATAATAAACATTTATCATGATATGAGGAAATAAATAATAACTTTATTATTGCCTCTAGGGCATATTTCCTTTAGTCTCCCACTTGCACTAGAGTCAATAATCTAGATTACACAGTAATGATTCTAACACCCATGGAGCCTTGGTGCTGATCATGTTTTGCTCGTGGAAGAGGCTTAGTCAATGGGTCTGCAACATTCAGATCTGTATGTATCTTGCAAATCTCTATGTCTCCCACCTGGACTTGGTCCCGGATGGAGTTGAAGCGTCTCTTGATGTGCTTGGTTCTCTTGTGAAATCTGGATTCCTTTGCCAAGGCAATTGCACCAGTATTATCACAAAAGATTTTCATTGTACCCGATGCACTAGGTACAACACCTAGATTGGATATGAACTCCTTCATCCAGCCTCCTTCATTTGTTGCTTCTGAAGCAGCTATGTACTCCGCTTCACATGTAGATCCCGCTATGATGCTTTGTTTAGAACTGCACCAACTGACAGCTCCATCGTTCAATATAAACACGTATCCGGTTTGCGATTTAGAATCGTCCGGCTCAGTGTCAAAGCTTGCATTGACGTAACCATTTACGACTAGCTCTTTGTCACCTCCATAAACGAGAAACATATCCTTAGTCCTTTTCAGGTATTTCAGGATGTTCTTGACCGTTGTCCAGTGGTCCACTCCTGGATTACTTTGGTACCTCCCTGCTAAACTAATAGCAAGACACACATCAGGTATGGTACACAACATTGCATACATGATAGAGCCTATGGCTGAAGCATAGGGAACTTCTTTCATTTTCTCTCTATCTTCTGCAGTGGTCGGGCATTGAGTCTGACTCAATTTCACACCTTGTATTACAGGCAAGAAC
This sequence comes from Triticum dicoccoides, assembly GCF_002162155.2. Lineage (NCBI taxonomy): Eukaryota > Viridiplantae > Streptophyta > Magnoliopsida > Poales > Poaceae > Triticum > Triticum dicoccoides. Next base: position 96,459,944 of record NC_041385.1, on the reverse strand, counting down.
CCTTTCTTTGCTTGATCCATTTTGAATTTTTTTCAAAACTTTATCAAGGTATGTACTTTGTGAAAGTCCAATTAAGCATCTTGATCTATCTCTATAGATCTTGATGCCCAATATGTAAGCAGCTTCACCGAGGTCTTTCATTGAAAAACTTTTATTCAAGTATCATTTTATGCTATCCAGAAATTCTATATCATTTCCAATCAATGATATGTCGTCCACATATAATATTAGAAATGCTACGGAGCTCCCACTCACTTTCTTGTAAATACAGGCTTCTCCAAAAGTCTGTATAAAACCATATGCTTTGATCACACTATCAAAACGTTTATTCCAACTCCGAGAGGCTTGCACCAGACCATAAATGGATCGCTGGAGCTTGCACACTTTGCTAGCATCCTTTGGATCAACAAAACCTTCTGGTTGCATCATATACAACTCTTCTTCCAGGAATCCATTCAGGAATGCAGTTTTGACATCCATTTGCCAAATTTCATAATCATAAAATGCAGCAATTGCTAACATGATTCGGACAGACTTAAGCATCGCTACAGGTGAGAAAGTCTCATCGTAGTCAACCCCTTGAACTTGTCGAAAACCTTTTGCAACAAGTCGAGCTTTGTAGACAGTAACATTACCATCAGCGCCAGTCTTCTTCTTGAAGATCCATTTATTCTCGATGGCTTGCCGATCATCGGGCAAGTCAACCAAAGTCCACACTTTGTTCTCATACATGGATCCCATCTCAGATTTCATGGCCTCAAGCCATTTTGCGGAATCTGGGCTCATCATCGTTGCCTCATAGTTCGTAGGTTCGCCATGGTCAAGTAACATGACCTCCAGAATAGGATTACCGTACCACTCTAGTGCGGATCTTACTTTGGTTGACCTACGAGGTTCTGTAGTAACTTGATCTGAAGTTTCATGATCAACGTCACTAGCTTCCTCACTTATTGGTGTAGTCGTCACAGGAACCGGTTTCTGTGATGAACTATTTTCCGACAAGGGAGCAGGTACAGTTACCTCATCAAGTTATACTTTGCTCCCACTCACTTCTTTCGAGAGAAACTTCTTCTCTAGAAAGGATCCATTCTTGGCAACAAATGTCTTGCCTTCGGATCTGTGATAGAAAGTGTACCCAACAGTTTCCTTTGGGTATCCTATGAAGACATATTTCTCCGATTTGGGTTCGAGCTTATCAGGTTGAAGCTTTTTCACATAAGCATCGCAGCCCCAAACTTTAAGAAACGACAACTTTGGTTTCTTGCCAAACCATAGTTCATAAGGCGTCGTCTCAACAGATTTTGATGGTGCCCTATTTAACGTGAATGCGGTCGTCTCTAAAGCATAACCCCAAAACGGTAGCGGTAAATCAGTAAGAGACATCATAGATCGCACCATATCTAGTAAAGTACGATTACGACGTTCAGACACACCATTACGCTGTGGTGTTCTGGGTGGTGTGAGTTGCGAAACTATTCCACATTGCTTCAAATGTAAACCAAACTCGTAACTCAAATATTCTCCTCCACGATCAGATCATAGAAACTTTATTTTCTTGTTACGATGATTTTCAACTTCACTCTGAAATTCTTTGAACTTTTCAAATGTTTCAACTTATGTTTCATCAAGTAGATATACCCATGCATATCTGCTCAAATCATCTGTGAAGGTGAGAAAGTAATGATATCCGCCGCGAGCCTCAATATTCATTGGACCACATACATCAGTATGTATGATTTCCAACAAATCAGTTGCTCGCTCCATAGTTCCGGAGAACGGCGTTTTAGTCATCTTGCCCATGAGGCATGGTTCGCAAGTACCAAGTGATTCATAATCAAGTGATTACAAAAGTCCATTAGAATGGAGTTTCTTCATGCGCTTTACACCAATATGACCTAAACGGCAGTGCCACAAATAAGTTGCACTATCATTATCAACTCTGCATCTTTTGGGTTCAACATTATGAATATGTGTATCACTACTATCGAGATTCATCAAAAATAGACCACTCTTTATGGGTGCATGACCATAAAAGATATTACTCATATAAATAGAACAACCATTATTCTCAGATTTAAATGAATAACCATCTCGCATCAAACAAGATCCAGATATAATGTTCATGCTCAACGCTGGCACCAAATAACAATTATTTAGGTCTAAAACTAATCCCAAAGGTAGATGTAGAGCTAGCGTGCCGACGGCGATAACATCGACTTTGGAACCATTTCCCACACGCATCGTCACCTCGTCCTTAGCCAGTGTCCACTTAATCCGTAGTCCATGTTTCGAGTTGCAAATATTAGCAACAGAACCAGTATCAAATACCCAGGTGCTACTGCGAGCTCTGGTAAGGTACACATCAATAACATGTATATCACATGTACCTTTGTTCACCTTGCCATCCTTCTTATCTGCCAAATACTTGGGGCAGTTCCACTTCCAGTGACCAGTCTGCTTGCAGTAGAAGCACTCAATCTCAGGCTTAGGTCCAGACTTGGGTTTCTTCTCTTGAGCAGCAACTTGTTTGCTGTTCTTCTTGAAGTTCCCCTTCCTTTTCCCTTTGCCCTTCTTCTTGAAACTGGTGGTCTTATTGACCATCAACACTTGATGCTCCTTTTTGATTTCTACCTCCGCAGCCTTTAGCATTGCGAAGAGCTCAGGAATTGTCTTTTCCATCCCTTGCATATTATAGTTCATCATGAAGCTCTTGTAGCTTGGTGGCAGTGATTGGAGAATTCTGTCAATGACGCTATCATCCGGAAGATTAACTCCCAGTTGAATCAAGTGATTGTTATACCCAGACATTCTGAGTATATGCTCACTGACAGAACTATTCTCCTCCATCTTGCAGCTGTAGAACTTATTGGAGACTTCATATCTCTCAATCCGGGCATTTGCCTGAAATATTAACTTCAACTCCTGGAACATCTCATATGCTCCATGACGTTCAAAATGTCGTTGAAGTCCCGGTTCTAAGCCGTAAAGCATGGCACACTGAACTATCGAGTAGTCATCAGCTTTGCTCTGCCAGATGTTCATAACATCTGGTGTTGCTCCTGCAGCAGGTTTGGCACCTAGCGGTGCTTCCAGGATGTAATTCTTCTGTGCAGCAATGAGGATAATTCTCAAGTTACGGACCCAGTCCGTGTAATTGCTACCATCATCTTTCAACTTTGCTTTCTCAAGGAACGCATTAAAATTCAACGGAACAACAGCACGAGCCATCTATCTACAACAAACATAGACAAGCAAAATACTATCAGGTACTAAGTTCATGATAAATTTAAGTTCAATTAATCATATTACTTAAGAACTCCCACTTAGATAGACATCCCTCTAATCATCTAAGTGATCACGTGATCCAAATCAACTAAAACATAACCGATCATCACGTGAAATGGAGTAGTTTTCAATGGTGAACATCACTATGTTGATCATATCTACAATATGATTCACGCTCGACCTTTCGGTCTCAGTGTTCCAAGGCCATATCTGCATATGCTAGGCTCGTCAAGTTTAACCTGAGTATTCTGCGTGTGCAAAACTGGCTTGCACCCATTGTAGATGGACGTAGAGCTTATCACACCCGATCATCACGTGGTGTCTGGGCCCGACGAACTTTGGCAATGGTGCATACTCAGGAAGAACACTTTTACCTTGAAATTTAGTGAGAGATCATCTTATAATGCTACCGTCAATCAAAGCAAGATAAGATGCATAAAAGATAAACATCACATGCAATCAATATAAGTGATATGATATGGCCATCATCATCTTGTGCTTGTGATCTCCATCTCCGAAGCACCATCATGATCACCATCGTCACCAGCGCGACACCTTGCACTACAAAAAAAACACATCCGTGACATTTTGGGCCGAACAATTTTTTTTCTGTCATACATATGACACTTCTATGACGATAATTGTGACAAAACCCGGTATCATCATAGATGTGGTGGGCTCCTACTTCTATGACAAAAATCATGACAGAAAATGGGCTTTTTGTCTTGGGCGGGCCGGAGACGCAGCTGCATGACATTCTTTGGGCCGTCCATGACGGAAAAAAACGTGGTAGAAGTGAGGGGGAGGAAAATTTCGGGGAGTTGCCGGTTACGGTGGGAGGTCGGGGGCGGAGTGATGCGCGTTTCTCTCGTACGTACGCGCGTGTGTGCGAGGCGTTGGCTCTAACTGAACCCGAGCGAGGCGTTGGGCTCTAACGGAACCCAAGCGATTGCACTGCAGGCTACGCATTACTGAACCCGAGCGATCGATCGATGGCTATTAACTGAACCCGATGGAGCAATTCCTTCGCTACTGCTGCTAACTGAAGCTGATCGATGCTGCCTCTGGGATGA